>NW_017534875.1:640932-657448 GCF_001853355.1 Bactrocera latifrons
TCTTTTAAAACTTAAAATTGGTACTCTTTCTTCATAAAAAATATTTGTTAATAAAATCGAAAATTCGACGAATTTTACATTTTTTGAGGTTATGGTATCTAAAGTAAAATAACAAAAAATAATTTTAATTTTACATTTGCATAAATTAAAAAATATTACAAAATTTATGTTAGAAATCATTTTAATTATTTTTTTACTACGCAGTATGTCGATATTCAATTCGAAATGCAATATATATTTTTGATACAGTTCTCAATTATGTCTATTTAAAAATAAAAAACACGTTTAATGTCTAAATTTTCTAAAAAATTATTATATTTATATATTTTTTAGGTTAGAACTTACTTACTTAATTATGATGTGCAAAATTAAAGTTAACAAAAATTAYAATTAATTTAAAAATAAATTTATATTTGTCCGATCTTACTATATTTTCGTCCGAATAAAATTACTCAATCCGTATTTAAGAAATAAATTCCCCAAAAAAATATTTTTTTAAGTTAAGTTATGTAAATGCATATGTATACAATTGAATTTCTAAGGTAGTTGAAATTTTGAGGTTATGTAAAATCGTTTCTTATTTTATTGCGAACACTTGTACATTTTGCTTTATTTGTTGGGAAAAAATTCTTGAAATTGAAATGTTGTAGAAAATAAAATTTTTGACAAAAAAAGGCTACACACTCGTGTCATAAAAGTGACTTSTTTCAGATAAATAAGCGATATATTCCAAAAAGTAAAAATAAAGGACCTTCCCATTGCAATAAAGGGCTCAWACTTGGAGACATTTTCTTAGAGTACCAAGGGAAAAATCGATTTTTCGACCAACCTAATGTATGTGTATATATTTTTGTTAAAAAAAAAATAATTGCCTGTCCTAACGCTTAAAGAAAACTGCCGCATTCATAATTGTTCATCATTTTATTCATATACATACATACATAAATTTACAATATGGATAATAGATATAAAATTTAGGTAATTAGATGTAAATTTTAAAGTTAGTAACTAACAATTATGTTTGTTGTAGATATTTAAATACTTTTGCTTTACAAATCATGCAATGGCATACAATAAAAAATAACAAAAGGCACTTAATTGTTGTATTCTATTAATTTCTATATGTTTGCATTTACATCTACACTTGTGTGGCAAACAATCGCTTCACTCACAATCAACAAGTYAAAGGTTATAAAACTAAAGCTAAGTAGTAGGTATGTATGTATGTATTGTTTATATTAGTTTTTATTACGCTATAAACCCCACAAATTTGCAAGAACATACTTATATATATATATGACCAACTGTTTATATGTACATTTATAATTATAAATTTTAATTGATGTATGAGCTTGTATTAAAATTGGCCATATACATACATTCATATGTTAATATAATTTTCGATGCAAACATACACATATAGTACAAAGCGGCATTTTCTCACGCTTGTTTATAGTATGTATATACTTTTTTCAAATATTACAATAAAATTTATTTTYTCCACAAGTTTTATATAACTAATTTTAAAGCAAAACTTCGTTGATAATTATATACAGTTATGTATGTATGCAAGCTTTTACATAAATATTAAAAACATATACAAATAATTTCAAGTAAATTGATAGAAAATGAAACAAAATCAATATGTATGCGCTTCCATAYGCTTGAAGAAGTACATATGTATGTTTGTATGCAATAAAAATTTTAAATATAATTTCAATAAAAAATAATTAATTAAAATAATGTAAATTCTTTGCCAGTAAACACTAAAAATATGTATATTATATTAATAAGTTTACGTAAATTAATTATTATAGAAATAGAAGTACYATATGTATGTGTATATGCAAAATTATGCAGTTATATAATCATAGAAAATAGCAAAATATTTTTTTACAAATCTTTCCCCCTTCTCTTTTTAATATAACAGCCAAAAGAATTATGTACGTGTGTGTGTGCATTTTTACAGTGTTTCATTTTGACCTTAGTGTTTTAAGCTTAGTTCAGTATTAATTATTATTACATTTTTTTATACTCCCACTTGCAGACCTCCACTTAGAAGTCCTTATCCCAACCGGTTAAGTCATCTGGCGGTGGACCGTCTGGATCTGGCGGATAGGCATCGAAATTGGTGGTGTCTATGACGCTCTTAACGGTCGGCTTKATTGGCGGCTCGAGTGTACGATTTTGCAAACCCAACCAGTAGAAGCCATCGAACCATCTGTAAGTGTGGAACATATTGATTATTTAAGTTCTCAAAGTTTGCAATTATTTTGTTGATAAGCTCGAAAAATTACTAATTCCTAGCGAATGTGATGAMATGATATGTTATATACGTACCTTTTAACCTTAGAACACTACTTTAAATAGTTGCTCATCCTTAGTGAATAAATTTTGATTTTTCGTAAGCATTTTTTAAAAGTGAAAGTAATTTGAAAAAGCGAAAACATTTTTTAAWAAAGTGAGAGTATTTTTAAAAAGCGAAAACATTTAAAAAAAATTACACAAAATTTTCTGATGCAATTTTTTGATAAAACTAAATTAATGGATGTGTATTTCATAAAATTTTTGTTAAAAAAAACACTAATACCATATTCCGACCAAAAATTTGAACTGATTAGTTTACATTTAATCTATTTACTAATCTAGTCTTTTCTCACTGCCCTTGGAAGTTTCTACAACACCTCTTTTTGMTTCATCACATTCACATTCTTTAATATTTAATAAAAGAAAACATTGTAATGTCGAATATTTTGAAACAATATTGTCTTGCTTTAAATATTTCCCATTTAATAGAAATAATAGATTATTTTTTTGATTCGGGAAGTCGATTGCGAGGTGRATTCTGATGCATTGCATTTAATTTATTTGTTTGTTTACATTTTTTCCGGTTGTAGTGTCTAAATCAGCTGTGACAATTTGATGAATTTCACTATAGACAAATAGATGGCAGAAGCAAGCAGAAATTAGAGTAGCACAGGGAGATTTTGAGCAAAATAAGCTTCAAATCTCCTCGCTGCCAAGATTAGCATGTCATCTTTGTATGGAGAAATTTTGCTAAATCCAGTAGATTAGAGAAATAAGCTACATAACTGCCTAAATCATAGTGTTCGACTCAATATAAATAATAGAAGCCAGTTAGAATTCCACCTTTGAACTGTGACATTTATTGTCTCGTGACAAGCCTAATCCCCCCACTTACATAGATCAAAAAGACCTTTGCAAATTGTGGTTATTCTCTGGCCGTGTTTGTTGGAATAAAGAACTCACTATATCAAATAGTTTCAGAACATTCTTTTGAATTACTATTTTTTTAAAAACAAAATGTTTAATCAATTGTGATTATGAATACTCCTACATAGTTTAGTCAAGTCTATAAATATTAGCGCAGATAGTATAAATTTTTACGTTCGATATATGCTTGAAAACTAATTTCTATGATAAAGCTTTATCTAAGCTCAGTCTGACTTAAAMCAAAGCTGAGGATTCTCAGAATAAATAAGTAATTGCAGGTATGAAAAAAGCTTGTCTGACTGTCAAACATGTTTAAGCGCGGTTTAAGTAAATTTTTGTTGGTATAAATATAGTCATTATTAAAAAAAAAAATATTGCGTATATTTATATTTTTAATTTTTGCTCGAAAATGATATGATGGCCACATGCTAACATTATAATTAATTATAAGGCACTTACCGATGCTTTTGTATTTCACTAATGCCACCGCGTTGATAGCCTAAACGTTCAGCGGGATTATCGCGACACAGTTTTTTGATCAGATTGCTGGCGTTGCGYGTAATATCGCGCGGAAATTCGATGGCATCAATACCCTTCAGTATAATATTGTAGGTACGCATGGGATCCGAGCCTGTGAATGGTGGCGTGCCTGTGGGGAAAGCAGAGATTACATTTAATATAATATAATTATGTTTTTTTTTTGCAATTGTCTAATTACCCGTCAACAGCTCGAACATCAGCACACCAAGTGACCAGTAGTCGGCGCTAATGTCGTGTCCTCGATTCAATATCACCTCAGGCGCTACGTACTCCGGTGTGCCGCAGAAGGTCCACGTCTTGCGGCCGGATTGTAGTTTCTTGGCGAAACCGAAATCCACCAGCTTCACATAGCCCTTCTCGTCGAGCARCAGATTTTCTGGCTTCAAATCACGGTATATTATATTGCGTGAGTGCAGGTATTGGAACGCCTCCACCACACAGGCGGTATAAAAGCGTGTAGTGGCATCATCGAATTTGCAACGATCGCGCAAGATTGTCCACAATTCGCCGCCCAAACAGCTTTCCATTAGCATGTACAAATATTTGCGATCCTTAAATGTTTTAAAGAGCTTCACAATAAATTGACAATTGGCCTCGCCCATAATCTCCTTTTCGGACATAATATGCTGTTGTTGGCGCGTTTCGACAATTTGTGACTTCTTCATCTGTTTCAGCGCAAACGAACGACTATTATCACCGTTAATTTGCACTAGCTCAACACGACCGAAACCGCCAACACCGAGTGTGGCGATTATGCGCAAGTCGGTCAGTTGCACGTTGTCGAATTCCTCATTGATTCTGCGCAGAACAAAACAAAAAGAAAGCAAATTAATGAATTTAGCACGAAAATATTGTGAATAATGGTGTTAAGCCGCTGTTGCGTGCAGAACATTAGCGTGTCTTCGCTGCGTTGACTTACTTTTTACGCTCTCCTATGCATTCGTCATCGTAGCGATGCTTTATTTCATCTAAATTCGATATGAGTTGGTTGAACGTCTCGCGATCGATCACCAGGCAAGTAACGCCATCGGCGGAATCACATATAATATTCGCTGTGCGCAGGTCATCGCTRCAAAAGTGTAGAAATGGCAAGTGTAAATTATTATTTCTTTTGTTAGTTAGTGGCTTTATTTGTGGCACTCACCCTTGCAAMGCTTTTTCGCCGAAGAAATCACCTTTGACGAGTGTGCGTATGAATTTCTCCTCCTGCGTGTCTGTCTGTTTGATTGTCACGCGCACTTGCCCCTTCGATATGATGAAGAAGGTATCACCACGTGCGCCTTGACGCACAATGTAATCACCCATCTGGTAGTGGGTCTCTTCGAGCACATCTGAGATTTTGATGAGTGTATCTTCGGGCAGATTTTTGAAAATGGGAACACTATAAAAAGAAAACGGAATATAGTGAGAGTTAAGTTAAATTTTAACATAAATTAACTATAATATAATATATAAGCATGTACATATGTTCCTATATACTTCATATATAATTCGAAAAGGTTATAACAAGCGCGGCCGGTTCGTTAGCCCTAACAATCCAACAATAGGAAAWCTAAAAAATGAGGTGCGTCAGTTGGATTCAGCGATCCTCCAACTTCTTCAACCCGTCTAAAAAAATACATGTCCTGGAGGTCTACGTTGCGCCGATAACCTTTTCAGTCAAATAAAATGTTTGGCTGGTGAGTGACTGAAGCTTGGAAACAAAACGAAGTCGCTTGGAGCCAAATCGATGGATGGGACAAACATTCATGGCCTCATTCGAACAGTTTGGTACTGACAATAGCGGAGGTGCGAACCGGTGAGTAATCTAGGACCCTTTCTTCTTCTCCAAATCTTATTTCCTGCAACTCGCCGAYGAATCGGATCAAAACTCGGCATCGTAGATTGAAGAAGGTTGCCTCTACAAGTAGTTGATGCGGATTATACTTTGTGAATTCAAAGAAGAAAAAAAAAAACCGTGGCACATGCGACTTTTCTTGCATTCTTTGGCGCAGTCCGTGGTCGAAAAAAATCCAACTAAAATATTAAGTATTTCTAGCATCTGTGGGTCCAGTGGATCCATGTTTCATCGACGATCGCGAATGCACCATATTGCGCTTAATAACGTCAATCATCACCCTGAAGTGGTATCACTCGCTTGTTGTTCAGAGTGAGCAAATGCGGCATTGATCTCACCGGCAGACTGTCACCTATATATCCGACGAAATTGACTTCGTTCATCGAATTAAGAGACAGCGGCTACGCTGGCTAGGTCATGTCGTTCGAATGGATGAAAACAGTCCAGCTCTGAGAGTATGCTACACAGTATCCGCCGGGGGGAGCACAGGAAGAGAAAGACCTTCGCACCGTTCTAAGGACCAGGTTGGAGAAGGAACTGGCTACACTTGTAGTCTCCAATTGACGCCAAACAGCGAAAGGGAAGAGCTCCCAGCGCGCTGTTGTAAACTMGGCTATAAGCACTACGCCATTAAAGAAGAAGAAGATCGATTGAAGATCGCAACAACGTTAGGCAAACGACTTTTCATGATCCATGCTTATTACATGCAAGAAGYTATAATAATATATAATATGAAAAATTGGTCCTTATTATTATACTCGTAAAGTCAGGCAACAATTACTTATGTTTCCAATTGTGTAAAAATTGGATAAAAAAAAAAAAWWAAAAWWAAAAAAAAAAAATAGTAGCAGTGTAACTAATTGTTCAATTTTCTCAACAGTTTTTAATTAAGTTTTCGCTAATTTACTGCTGCAACGGAGCTGGCACTACACAACACTGCAATTAGTAAATATGTAAATTCAAATTTACAAACAATTACTTCTTTCGTAACGGTTTCCATATTAATATAAAGTGCCTCTAAAAATATTGATATCGAATTTTACAACTTAATTGCTTGCAATAAAATAGTGAATATAGTTTTTTTGTTGCATTTTTGCTTGATAGCTTTCCGAACGATTGCACCACGTGTCACAAAGTCAAAGGTAAGCGCAAAATGCTGCTTGGCGTTAAAGCGAACCAGGCATTTAAATCCAGCTGAGGCACTGCTCTAAGCCACAACAACACTACATAAGCTAATTTATGAACTTGTCTACAGGGGAAGCGCGCTCAGCTGTCATTTTCTGATCATGCAGGGTTGCACAGCAACAACGACTGCCGGCTGACTGTGGCTGAAAAGCGTGTAAAACTTGTCGCTTCAACGCTGCGCTAATTTGCAACGTTATTTAACGCTTTTTTGTGTGTTTTTGATTGTTTTTTTGTTTTTGTAATTTTTATTGCCAATAAAAATGAAAAGAAATTTGAAATTTTTTCACGGTCATTAACCGGAACGCTGCTGTGTGCATTACAAGCATGCGCTTAGTTTCACACATGCAGATCCATTTACATGCATTTTGGACGAGGTTATTGGACAAGTGTTTGTGCTCAGCTAACRTTGAAATAATAACCGTAATATGTACATATATACATGTGAGATGTATTTTTTTCTTATCGATGATCTGATTTTCTAAAGGAATTTGAGTATTGAATATATTTTAATTTCAAAGAAGTTTACATCATTACATTATTACAGTCACTTTAAAGATTTTTTTAAAGAAATGTATTTGTATTTACTCTATTCTATTCAAGAGGTTAAGGTTAGACTAGAATTTTTCAAAATCCATTTTCTTTTTGGCTTAGGTTTCCAAAAATATTAAATTGGTTGAATCGAATGAAAAAATATTGGGTAGTCGAAAAAGTCTTTTCGTATCTGTTAACATAAGTTTCCCAGCAGTGTAGTGTCAAAGCGTTGGGGTCAGTCTGCTCCGGCACTTTAAACTTTAATGATGTGATTGTGGTGACTAGGAGAATTAGTCCAATGGATATTTCATAATATAGAAGAGTTAAAGGAGWCGGAAAAGCACTGAACTAACCATTTTGGTTAAAAAAAATAGACTGCCTATTCCACCCATTGACGCCAATTTTCAATGAACTTATGCAGCATTTCAGCTGCATTTTCGGCTATAGTGCGCTGTATGTTGTCTTCGAGCAATTTGGGCGTTACTGGTTAATTGGCGTAAATCTTTGATTTCGCAAACCTCTGAGAAAATAATTTATAGACGTTAAATCGCAAAACTTTGCACGCAACGTCCTTATGTTTAGATGTGAAACATTTGGCAGCGCTTAGTCTGGTTGAAAATGAAGATCGTCTGCGGAGATTTCATCACATGGGACGGTCAACATTTGGGGATGCAATTGCGTTTCCTCTACCTCATGACGATTTGACTCACCCCATTAGCTAGAATTTTGATGAAGTCATTAAGTCAGAAATGGCTTTGCGAAATAATTTTGTACGATTGCCAAGCTTTGAACCAAAGTAAAGCGTGACATTATGAAATCGCAAACATATTGCGCACACTGACAAAATTTGACAAAAAACCGTAAACAAAAATGGCCACCAGCTGTCAAAATAACAACATCCCTATTGATTGACGCTGTATATAGGTTCGAGTACCTTTCCCTTTCGCTTTCCTATTGAGCTTGTTGAGCTTAGCTTCCAGCATAAAAATTGCCTTTCGACACTTAAGAAACACCGAAAGTATCTACACATACATATGTATATTGCACGGATGAGTAGACATTTGCTACTTAGCCCACCGCCGCTAATAGTGAGCTGCGTGGCAGCTTGCTTAGCATGTAAGTGTTATTGCCATGCAACAGCGTGTTGCATTAGAGAAAGTTGCTACAACTTATATACATAAATTCGCAATAAATGTAGAAATGAAATAAAAAAAAAGACATTTGACGATTGGCATCGATCACCGATCGAACTGTCTTATTGGTGCGAGCGGCAGCGTGGATTGGACAGCCAACACTCACATCAATGTCAGAGTCGTGTCGCAAAGCAGGCTGAATGCCACATATGATGGATGCCAGCATGCCAACTCCTACACACAAACACATATACATCCATATATATATAATATATAGCCATGAATATGCACATTTTGTTAGTTATGTTGCACTTGCAATGCGTGCCGCAACCATAAATGTGCGAGGAGGGAAGTGTTTGTCATGCTTTGCTATTTGCTTTGTTTTGGACTGACCACATGTCTGCCTGCTTACCTTTGATGGACAGCAATAGAGAAGCATTAGCTTTTATTAACAGTTATCATAAAAACAAACAAATTAGTGATAAATTTTTAGCGTTAATGCAACATGCCACACGCATCGGCTTGCTGCGGCGCAATTTTGGATCTGCAGTCCAGCAGCTGCGGSCATTTTCACTTTTTCTACATAGACATGTCCATATATGTATATGTCCTAGTATATGGTATGGTTGAGTACCTTTGGGGTAGTTGAGAAACACGAAGAAGAAGAATTTCGAAAATCGGCATATACTTCAACGTATAATCTCTCTTGTTTTAAGGAGATGTCACTAATAATGGCCTGATAAGTTGTAGTTGACAATTAAAAAATGGTTACTTCGACTTTCATTCCTTTCAAAAATTTTGGGAATATATTAATTTACCGTTCTTTATTAGCGATTATAGAATCTTCCCACAGATCGCATCAATCTATAGATTTATTGAGAGAACACTTCAGAGAGCAGATAATTTCACGTTTTGCGCCGGTCGATTGACCACCAGGATCGTGGATATTACACCGTTAGACTATTTCCTGTGGGGATAAGTGAAGTCTRAAGTCTATGCACAACATCAGGCGTATCCTTCGCCAGTTACCAGGCGAAATGTTGAAACGATTCATCGAAAATTGGCCAAAAATGCCAAGATTCTTCTTTTGAATGATAATAAACATTTCCCMTTTATACATGAYATTTCTGTGTTCTTTTTCTCTAAAAAAAGTAGGATACTTTGAAATGGATCACCATTTATAAATCTTMATAAAGAAATTTTAATTAAAAGCTCGAAACTGTTAAACGAGTTGCACATTTCCTGGGCTTTCCCATCCCTTTTACAACAAGAAGCGTCAAATATTGATTTAAGTGGATCTTTACAAGAGTACAGAAGCAAGCTAACATACTTTATAAGTATCTGTGAAAGGGTGATTAGCACTTAATGATTTGAGGGYATGATACTTGATCATCATTTTTTACGAGTATATATTGTACAATATTATTAATGGGTTGAAAACCTGAAACCTGATAAATTAAACAAGTAACTCTATAATCAAAAAAAAAAAAAAAACATGTATAAAAATTTTGGGTACGAAGATTTCACAAATACTGAAGGTATAAATTACAGAGAGCCCAAACCGCTTGCCACCAACCGATTGCATACATATTCAAAATGACCAATGCCCAGAGGCCGAAGCAAAGGCAGAGGCCGCAGCGACAGCGGATCAGTGGTGGAAAAGCTAAATACGTMGCTGCTTGTAATAGATATTCTCATATTTCATTGGAATTGTAAGTTTGTATGGTATATATGGTGTATCAAATATGTATGTATATTGAATGCACCATGCTGTTGGCTTGAGCATTGTACGCATGCGTGTGAGGTCAATCACTTGACCATTCACTCCACTCGGTAGAAGATTTTCAAACAAAAGACGTTCCACGTGAGTGCTCAAGGTAAAAATAAAGCTTTTTGAAAAGAATGATGTAAATATATGTGTGCGTGTGTAGTTAAAGGGTACATGAGCTATGGTGACGATGTTGTAACTCTTTGCTTAGATTAAAATTGAAAGTGAACGCTTGGGTTATTGCTTAACTTGTGTAGATTTGGGCAGATATACAAACATATGAATATATATATATATATATATATATCAGCTACAAGAAAATTATAAATTAGGGTGAATTACTTTGATTTAGCGAAGACATTGAAGAATAGAAGCAAATGAGGTCATAAGAAATTAATTAATAGGACTAGAATAGGCTTATACACAAAAGCTTAGAGAAGCTCATAGATTCGTTCCCGTTCCACTACACAAAGCTTGACAAGTCACGTGAGTTTAAACTCTGACATATATAGAGACAACCATTCAGAAAAGACCGGAGCGGTTCTTTGCGGTGGGCCAAGTGCCTCGTCTTCGACAGGCGCGGCTGTTTCTAGAGAAGTTCGATACAAAAAGTTTCAAGAAACTAAGTGATCTTCCCAGAAACCAATYAATTCAGCTTRYCAGGCAGCAGGATACTACAGGCTGCGGCGTCATCTGCATATATTAGGTTACTTACAGTGTCGCTTTTGCGACCAAAGAGCAGATACAACAGTTCAAATACTCCCGGAATGCCACGAAATCGCAAGAAGAAGGACTAAGGGTATTGTATAATCAAATCAGATGGCAAAACATATTACAACCAATAATCCTGGAGTTTTACTAAGCCTCTTTGATTTGCCTGGGTTAGACTAAGTGTTGCATAACAGTAGAGGACACAATATACCTATGGATCGCAGTCCTCTAAAACCTGCTTGAAGTCACTCTCCCTCAATTTATAACTCTTTTTTCCGGGATCTGTTATTCGACGATTTCGAAAATAATATCCAAAACATTAACCATCAGACAAAGTTGAAATAAATTCTCAACTATTCGCTACAAAAATCCATTAGCAGGATTCTGGTCTAAACTGGTGCTAGGTTTGGTTAGTATACTGGCTTCAGTAGCTCTCCTCCTCCGCAGCCATAAAAAGTACTTTTAATTTGGAAGATAAAATTACATAGTGTGTGTTTGTCGCTTACCTCTTGAGAAAATCGGTATATTGCGCCTGCCGTATGAGGCCAGTACGCATCATTATCGTTTGGAAGCATTGTCGTTCGATGGCCCATAATTTACATTCCGTTATAGCGGTTATGGTCGCTGTACGCTGGCAGTTATATAATATGGCCAATTCACCCAGCACTTTGGCGCCGGAGAGTGTCGAAAGGTATTTACCCTCACGTGAGACCTCAACACGACCCTCTGCAATGAAACAAACAATATCACAAAAGAGTCAATAAAAAGTTAAATTAAGCACAAAATAAAGGGTAAAAAATAAAAACATACTGTAAACGCGATATAAAAAATAACAGTAAAAATTTTGCATTAATGCATTTTTTAAAGCAAAGGTGTGGCACGATTTTGGCATCAACGTGATCGTAACGGTAAAAAAGGKATGTAAATACGTAAATTGTATTTATAATATATGCGTATTAGGGTGCGCCAAAAACTAACCTRTTGAATTAATGGGTTAAAGTGAAAAGTTTAAGTTATTTACAGAGATAAAATTTCGGTTTAGGAGAAAATATTTAGCTTAATTTTAAAATAATGTAAAATAATATTGTTTCTTTAAAAATACCATAMATTTTTACCCATTTAGGATAACATTTTTATATTACGGATTCTTGCGCAACAAAAAATTTCCTACAAAATCTACCTAAAGGTGATTTTTTCCAAGCCAAAATTCGTATATTTAAATATATTCTATCCTAAAAATAGAAGATTTCACTAACTAACCTCAAAATTAGTAGGGCTGCACACACGCGACTTTCTTAGATATACCTGTATTTTTCAAAAAWCATAATAGAAGGCGGGGATAATATAAGAAGGGACGGGGGTTATTTCGTACGAATGGATGAAAACACTSCAGAGTATTCGAGGAAGACCTCCACCCCCTTAGAAAGATCATGTGGAGAACTTGCAACTTGGATTCTCCAATTGGCGCCGAAAATCTAATTTTGATCAATCCTTCTATCATTACCTGCTTTTATYTATTAAAAWTTTTTTTTAGCTTTTGGWTTTTATATCGTCCTTACTGGCCTCTTCTTGGAAGTTTTCTAGAGATTGGCTAAGGGATAGTTTAGGTTTGGTTAGGTTGAGATGTCGATCCTAACAGGCATCGCATTTAGACTGCTTAGACCCCCGGTCCATTCTGATACCTAAAAACCTCTCTACACTAGATCATGGGATCGGCAAAGCGCTTTGAGTCTATCAAAAATTTGTTGAGACGAATAATGTCAYCTTCGGCTATGTTTTCTGGTTTGCGGAAAGTAAGATTGCCGAGTGAATGCCTAGAACTCCTACGATGCGTGAAGATGAACTTTGCACAAGGCAAATGCTTCAGTAGATCTCCTGCTTTCTAATCTGCACCAAAAGGATATCGTAGTCGCACAAGAACCATTGATTCAGTGCGAGAACACAATACGCCAATGAATATCGAACTAGGTTCCGTTCCGATGTGAGAGGGGCAAGGGTGTGAGTCAAAATACAGGGTTCGTCCGAAAAGTAGTATTACTAATTTTCATCCGCCGCGATTGTACTTCGGAGCGTACACGCACCGACTGGATACGGCACCAGTCCTTTTTGGAGGGTCGGGAAGAGGTGGCTGATGAATCAGCAAATCCAATATGAAAATGCTCATTGTCTTATTTGACATCAAAGGCATCGTCCACCATGAATTTGTTCCTAGTGGACAAAACGTCAACGCCAAGTTTTACGTGGAAGTCYTCAAGAGACGCAAATGAAGGGTCAATCGGSTCCGMCAAGACATTGCAGYCGATTGGAAGTTGCACCACTACAACGACCYCGCTCACACCGCCTTTCTTATGAAAAGCTACSTAASTAAGGTCAGCATCCCAACGCTTCCGCAGMCWCMATACAGCYCAGAKACTCAGTCTTATTACTTTCCGGMCAAACCCTGTATATTAAATGGGAAACAAGACCGCAGCCCACTTGATAGTATATAGAAACGTGAGACAAACCTTTAGTAAATACAATTTCGACTCATACTTTTTTTTAGATTAATATGTAGACTCTCATTACAAAATGAAGTGAGGTTAGCATAGACGACCCTGGCGATCCGAAGTCCTATATAGGCTTTTATCGGATTTTTTAATCAGAAGAAAAATATTTTCATTTAAAATAATAACAAATAAGCTGTAAAAATATATACCTTTTAAGTACACACTAAAAAAATACTGAAATATTAGTTCACTAAGTCCACCTAAGCACTCWTACATATTTATGTACCAAGTACCATATAATTGCAGTTCAATTCGAATTGAGTAATATGACTTAATGCTGGCAAGCAATGAAGTAATCCCCAACAACGAGTCAACGAAGGAAATATTGCAAAATGAAACTGAAATTAAAACGGGCTAACAATTCAGCTTTGGGCTGCAAAGCGACATTATAAAATCACATACACACCTACATACATATGAAGGCAGGAGATTTGCAAAAGCGCATGTCGCCAAAAAGTTGAGTCAACTTGCCACACAAAATGAAAACAAAACAAAAAACCGCAAAGCAAAAAGCAACCGGTCCAAATGTCAATTACGAGCCCAACCTAGCAAGAAACTAGCCGACTGCAGTTGGACTCTGACTCTGACTCGCCAGCGGCGATTTGTCAATTGTCGCGGAGCCGCTGGGTGCGGGCAGTTGCCTCTATGTGTTGTATTGTAATCATATGAACATACTCAAATATGACTTTACATACATTTGTGTAGTCTGTGTATGAGTGTGTCCTGCGATTTTAAACCCGTATCCGAATGGCACAACTTTGAAATTGTATTAAAGTTCGATTTGTTTGGTCGCCAAATGAACATGAAACGAAACAAGTATAATCTCAAATGAAATWACGAGTAATCGACYACAAACAACAAAAACCCAAAAGCAATAAAAAGCATAACAACTGCATGCGAGTCGCCTAAAGTGGTAAGAAAACCCCGATTCCGGTTTCACTTTCAAAAAATGCAAAGCAGTCTCACTGCTAAAGCCGTTAGCTGGCGAACCGGTCCGTTTCAAATCTACCAGTCTTGTTGTGCTTAGTATTTGTATTTGGCTTTGAGCCTTTGTTGCTGCGCGGCCGCTGTTGTTTTAGTTTTGGTGCAGCGCCAAGCCGGGCTTAAGAAGCTGAAGGCAATTTGTGCTAGAAGCTTTGATTCGGGATGGAGGCAAATGAAATATTAAAATTTTAGTGCCTTGTGTTTTTTTTTTGCGTTCTCATTGTACAATTTGTGGTGTTGTTGCTGGTGTTTTACTTTCTTGTTTTTGCTGCCGGTTAGTGCGGTTTCTCGTCTGGCCGGTCAGCGTTGAATTGTGGTTCAGGGTTTGTTGTTAGTATCGAAATGGAAATGACATCATTTTGTTAGTGTTTTTTTTTTTCGCTTTGTGTGATTTGATGGTGGGTGCAGCGTTAGTGCGGTGGGGGGTTGATACATTACCCAGTTAAATTAAGGTTTATGGAAATGCTTAAAATGATATGCTGTTCAAAAGAAAGTTTTATGTATAATGGAATTAAGAATTTCTAAAAATAAAATTTAATGATGAAAAAAATTAAGTATTTGTTGATAAATTTTTCAAAAATACATACATTAGTGTGCTCATTAAATAAATGAAATTGACGATTTTTTAAGYCTAACATTTTCATACGGAAATGCCACCCTCAGATTGCTATGGACAATAATCTATATCAAATTACGTGGTCAAATAAAAAAGTTTTCCATATAAGAACTTGATTTTGAGTGGTCAGTTTGAATGGGAGCCATATGTTATAGTGGCAGCTTCTTGATGAGAATAGGATGGTTGCAAAATGTAAGTTCGATATCTCAAAAACCGATGGGTTTGTTTGCATGTGTGCAGCAGGACATCCTAAATCCACTCAGATTTTCACGCTGATTTTTTATATGGTATGCACTTTTTAGGGTCTCGACTTTTTCTTCTAAGGACTACAAATTCCCAGGCAAAATGAATATACCTATTCAGCGGATTCAAATTATATATAATGAAATAACCTGAATTTTTAATCTTAAACGTGTCCGATGGACCACAACTTTGTATATGACACTTTCATCCAACGTTGAATCAAAAGACGAAGTTTGATTTAAGAACTTTCCTACATTTAGGAAAAATCCCAAATTCCTATAAGAAACCAAATATAATTTTAGAGCGTCACTTTCTTGGAATGCGTGTGCGCTTTATATTAGCAGAAGCTTTCTGCTACTTTTACTTTATTCAAATCTTCTTTATGCTTTTATAGCCATTTTGGGTCACGCGTTAACCTACTTCTTAAAAACGTTGACATGTGCTAACTCTTATTGCCAATTTGTATTGTGCAGGTAGCGTAGGTTATATGAATAACAAAGGAAATGGTTATGAATGGCTAGAATATTTACCGTTGACCTATAAAATAGTTTTGATCGTAAGAAGTGAAGGAATGTGAATGGGAGTGTACAGTTTGAAAGAGATAGGAAATCGGCACGAAATAAAATTAAGGAATTTATTTATAGTATTTTTGCCAGTGTTCTATATTAGCTAGTTGGTGGCATGGTTTCCCAAAGGAAAGTTCGGTAATGACGGGGTTGCAAATTGGCATTGGAAATTATACAAAGAATATTCAAGTGAAGTTTAAACAAACTGGTTCCGTTAACTAAAGTCTAAACGGAGCCGGATCTTTTTGCGGCCAAGGTCTATTAATTCGGCACCATTCCTCGAAATACTCACCTAGCCCTAGCATATTGATCCAATATATCGTGGGAGCTAGCGAAGCGATGTAATCCCTATTTGGAAACATGTATCCAACGGCTTTTAACCTGTGCGTGGAGTTGTTGCCTATAACTTTCTCTACCAACTTCTTTTTCTTTGCGAACCAGCTCCTTTATGGTATGAGGACCCACCCCAGTGAAGGGTTGAGATCCTACCATGTTACCAGTTCGTTTCCGGCTATACTTTTGTAATCGGCCACCCAGGTGAGGTGCACTTGGTTACGTTGCGCTAGGCTATTCAGCCGTTCACAAGTAGCGATTTGATTCCTCGAAAATACTTCAGGAATGT
>NW_017534875.1:658173-699213 GCF_001853355.1 Bactrocera latifrons
CTGTGGTGCTATGCGCCGCGGTGGTGGTTTGGGTGGCGTGCGACGGCGCACAGTCATTGTGTGCTTCGCAGATTTGAGCGCCATGTCTTCGGCAACGGGTAGACGCATGGACTTGGCGCGATTTATGGTCGCCACACGTGGTTTAGGCTTCGGCGCTTCACTGCCGCCATTCAAATTGCTATCACAGTTASTGGGTGCGGGCAGTAGTGGCGCACGTTGACGTTGCGGTTGYGTGGATATGACGTTTGGCAGTTGTGGCTCTGTTATTGCAGGCGCTGCCGCTACACTCATTCCGTTGTGCGAGGCCAGTGTTGTGCTAGATTTGGATTTTTTCAATCCCTGTTCCATTTTCCAAATGCGACGCAAATCTTTGATATCCAGCGTGGAGGATGATGACGTGGAGGAATTGGAAACGGCCGAAGCAGGCGAGGAGGACGGCGAAGACTGTTTCGATTTGCTGGGCGCATACAGCATTGTTTGTGAGCGTTTTAGCTGCAATGCTGGCGGTTGCGCAGAGATCTGTTGACGCGGTCGCTGTTGGCGCTCCATTGTCGGATCAATAACATAGTGATTTTGTTGCTGCGTCTTCGTGGCGGTTTCGCGATTGTCTGCGTCGCCTTTGAACACATGTGTGTCCCACTCGCCATGCAGCTGCTGTGGCTTGCGGCGTAACGTTGATGGCTTATAGCCATTCAAACCTTTCATCGCYTTCACKATACGCTCGTCGCGACTCTGCTGCTCTAAAGCGCTGATCTGTTCCAGGCTCATCTGGTACTTGCAGAGCGTGGAAATGCCGTCGACGAGGTAGCTGCCACCAGTGTGTGGGTGGCGCGCCGTTGTATATGCAGCGCTATTGCTATTGTTGCTGGTGTGGATCGAGTTGGTGGCGTCATTCGTTTCGTCACTGCTGGGGGACATGCGCTGCGACGTGYGAGGATCACTGCGCGCGTTGAAGCTTTCGTGCGCCTGCAGCCAGTTGGCCTCGTACAACACACCCATCGCATTGTGCCCGTCCAGTGAAAGGCTGGCGTCGACCGCCTTGCCGGGGTAGCGTTTGATTTTCATGCTTGTGCGCCAAGCGTTGGCTCGTCTGATCGTTGTATTGTTTGTTGCACTTTTTCTTTTTCTTTTGATTTTTTATGTCACTTTTGTGTATGTTTGCTTTTTGAATGCACTTTTTTTTATTTGCTTTTCGATTTTTTGCGATTACGACARTCTACAAGAACACGTATTGAGTATTATCTTGATGTGTAAATATATATTTTTGCATATTAATTACTGTTCCAGCTCACTGCTCGGTTGCAGTTTAGYCGGTTGCGCATTCGCGCATAACGGTATGTATGCAATGTATGGCAGCCTGTATGGCACATATGCATAATAAATGAAAAATAGAAATAATTTCAGTAATAAAAAACAGCAACAACGGTATYATATGGACAATAGCGATTTACACGTCACACATAACACGTGACGCGCCAGTGACTTGGAGTACGTAATAGATATGTGTGCGTACAGTCAGATACTGGCGAAAGGTATTCGATAAGCGACGCGCCTCTATATAAATTTCAATGCAGATAATATCAGAAAACGGTTCAGTAAACGTCAAAATGCAGTTGACTTCAAACACCCGTTAAATATTTGTATATGTATGGTCATATAAGTAAATATTGGSTGGTCGMAAAAGTCTTTTCGTATTTTGTCAATAGATGTCGTTGCAGTCGTACATCTCCAGTGCTACCAATCACATTGCGTTATTTYATATAATGCTGGAAATGTGAGATTTTAAGCTTCATGTAACCGAAAAAAAAAATGAAATTCGGGAAGTTGAAGTTACAGCTGCTCAAAAATGAGTGAAAATAATGAAGAAATTCCCAATATTTTGAAATTTTTGTATCAAAAAGGGAAGAATGCAACGCAAGCCACCAATGAAATTTGTGAAGTTTACAGAGATGATGCTGTATCAGTTCGTGTAGCGCAACAATAGTTCGTTCTCTTCCGTTCTGGAAATTTCGAAAAAAAAAAGCATCTCATCTTCCATCCGAATCAACTAAAAAGTGAAAATTGATTTTTTGACACCTAAGCCCCCTTTCCGTAGACCAGGTCACATATAGTATATAAAAATATGATTAGAAATACGAAAAGCCTTTTTCGACTACCCTTATTATTGCATTTTCGAGCCTTCAAGTTAGTTTATTGGGATGACGAGCGGAAGGACTAATCCACTATCTTTCAACGATAATAGTAGCTAATAGAAAAACAATAATATTCAAAAATATACAATATGAAAGTAATATACATACTTCAGATTCCCAAAATCTCTTGGAAAAAAAAGATAATTTCAAGATGACATTTTTTTTACTATATCTAGAGATCCGTCTAGAATTTGCGCTCCTGACGAATATCGAATTTTTAACTAATACGAAACATATTATTTGACTAAAACTATAAATTTCAGCAAAAAAGCATCACACAATTTCACAAATAGCGTAGTCCCTCGTCAACCTTTCACACTTCCGCAACGAGAAAACTTGATGATAATTTAATTATTATGGTACATGCGATTTTTAAGCCACAATTTTTTACGGTTGCAACCTCCCTGTCGCACACACACACATTACTCAAACATACACGCATGCGCAGCTGAGCACGCGTGATTACATTAAGACTTACAAAAAATCCCATGTGCGCAAGCGCAATTTCACTGCCGCATTCAGCTGAGCTAAAAGCAACCATGTCCCCTTCCAAAGGCATGCCTTTGCCTTTACGCATGTTTACAAAGCTTGTAATGAAGTTTTGCACTTGGAATGACCAAATGGGTGTGATAACTGGACAGCCCACTATTTACGCTGGCCATTAACGGCGCGCCGAAGTGCCAACGCGATTAAACTACGAGCGAGACCATTTAGCGCGGTGGCTTATTCGCACACACACACACGTACATACGTGAGCGTATAAATCAAAGCGCTCGTCATGCAATTATGGCAAACGGTTTATTTAGTGTTGTTGTTCAACGTAATTCGCTATTTACAGGGTGCCTTTGTTTGGCAATTGTCACCGACGCGTTTGCGGTTTCGCTTTTCTCCGCTTTTATTTGGTTAATGTGTTTTCACTTTTTTTCTGCCGTTACTTGTCGTCTTGTGACAACAAAATAGTAAATAAATACAATTAAATTTATGGCATTTTAGAAAATGCTTTGTTGSCACATCTGCCAGATACAAGTAATTCAGTAATTTTTATAATTTGTGCATATAAACACAGGCATATATATACATTAGGGTGTGCGTTATTTACCAAGTTGATTGTTATACTCAAGATTAAGTTTGATATGAAGCTGGTAACATCCAGAAGGAAGCGTCCAAAAACCCTATAAAATATATGCATAAAGGATCAGTGTGATGAGCTGCGTTCAATTAGCTATGTCCGTCTGTCCGTCTGTCTGTATATACAAGAACTATTCCCCTAGTTTTGGAGCTATCGTTCTGAAACTTTTCACATGTCCTTTTCCTCAAACAACAATATCGTTGTAATGAGCACTCAGCGCACGGTGCGTATGAGTAACACATAATTTAGAAGGCACTTGTATACTTTAACTGCGCATAACTTTTAATGGTATATTTTTATGAAAAATATGAATAAGACCTTTTTTGTAGAGCGCTAAGTTTTGTATACAAAAATTTCAAAATTGCAGGTGTAATTGCTTTGGCGATAAAAAATGTAATGCAAAAGCTCAAAAACACAGAGCTTGCTTTTGTTCAATAATTTGTTTCGAGCAAAAATGCAGAGAGCGTTAAAAAAAAATCAACTTTTGAAATAACAGCCACCCTAATACGCACATGTATACATATGTATCAACATACAATGTATCAACGGACAATCTCTTCTTTTGAATGATAAAAATTGCAGACACCGTTTATCAAGGTTATGAGCACGAGAATTTCGTGCAAGAAAACTAATACTCATACAAAAAAAAACATAAATAATTATATAAATATCAAAATACAATTGCATGGCAATATGTAAGCAAATACTAACTGTTCACGCACAAAACTATTATATTTCTTTTTTATTTTCGCTTTTCTTAATTCTGCTTTAGTTTACTTGTTAAATAACACGTAACAGCCTGTAACAGCCTTCACCTGCCTGGTTAATGACAGCTGTCAATGTCATTTGTGTCAACTTTTTTGGTAGAAAAGATCAAAAGAGCAAATCAAAGTTTGATTGAAAAATTCTTTCATGCAAATATATGCAAAAATAATARCAATCTGTTGTTATAATATTATTTTGCGGGCTTGTGAGAGACCTTGACAGATATGAAAGAAGTAACCGAGCGCTGCTGACAGCTATCAAAATTAACAGCTTCATACCTTTGACAGTTAATAAATTAAACGATTRAAATGGTYTATCATAAATTTAAAAAGATATTTWGGTGRTGATGGCAAGAGAGTGCAGAGTTTTAGATATGCATGCCTTAACAGAKTATATTTAGGTACGCAAAATGTAGAGTATATGTTGCTCATGATACGTACATATGTACGTGAATATCTGCTTYTAGTTATAACGCCATCTTGGGATGTAAGGTTGGTCGCCTTCGCTCGGTGCAACGTGGGAAATGCTAAGGTACCTGCGRCGGAGATTTCAAAACTGAAGCTTTTCGATTTCTTTGAATCCTAGCCTGGTTGTCAAAGTATTCTGTRATTTGAATATGTAGGAGTGACACCCTGCAGAAATGGCTTGCGGGTTGATACCGAAACAGCCTCTGTTCCGTTAAAATCCTGGCACGCCTCGGTTGATGTGGTAGGTGTAATTTGGTAGCTTCTTACGCTGGCCAGATCTGAACGCATTACCTCTTTGCATAGATAACGTTGCGACTATTAAAGGCGACAACCTTCCAGTAGTTGGATAGCTGGTGGCTCTGCGTGGGGCCCAATAGATATGAATAACCAAAATGAAAAACCAACAAGGTATGTGGGAACCGACCTTAAAAACCGAGAGTGYCCTGGGCAAATTACTGCCTGGAGTGACGGAATCGTTTTCCACGAAAGGCAGGGAAAAACATCTCTTTGGAAAGCGCGCCTACCGACTAGGGAGGGACAGAGGAACCTCTGCTAGATTCATGTTGGGCACGAGGATCACAGGCAAAGAAAAAATCTACGAAGAAACCCGGCGACGGAACGACTAGGAAGCCGAAGTCGGACTGTCGCATAGCAGCCAGCAAAAATAATAGCTCGCAATGGTGACAGGAAGACTGTTCAGGAATCTGACCTTCACGTCTTGAATATCCGATACTCAAGTTTGTATTTTTGAACCAGTATTCTTTTAGGGTATTTTRCTAACACAATCTCAAGGTTCCATTATCAAGAGTGTGTTAAAATTGCTTCACTGTTTGTTCTTAATGGATAATGTGATTTTTGCTTTGATACCATGTAATAATGTCAWAAACTTTAGAATTCTTGTGGACAAGGGATTTTTGAAGAATTTTAAATAACTTTCAAGATCAAGATTTCTCACAAAATTCGTTAAAGTGCGTCGATACATGTAACTATATCCACTTGGACAACTGATGAAAAAATGTAGGCATTAACGGAATTTAGGAACACATAAAATATTAGAAAATCACCCCTTTTAAAATATGTGTGGTTATGTACGAAATGCAACCTTTTTCATTGCACCTTAACTTATTGCATTTGTTGCTATGCATTTATGTCATTAGTGTCATGGTCATTAATTTGTATTCGGAAATGAAAAGCGCAAGTAACGATGTCTGCATATTGCGACTAGTATTTTCGTATTCAAACAAGTATGCAGTTACGGTTAGGTCATAAAATGCACAAGCATAAAAATAAAGTATGAGACRGACATGCAAGACTTCTTTAACATTAACATTAGCAAGTTCGTTGAATTTGCAAGTAAACTCACTGACGCCATAAAATTAGCATACCCGCTTAAATATGAATGTGTGTGTGTGTATGATCTTGTTGGTAATGACAAGGAAAAGCTGTGCAACTACTTTAATGGGATTGCATGATACTTTAACTGCCATATGCATGTTAAATTAGTAACAAATTTGTGGAGTAAATATTAATCAGCAAATTTATGCCTATGTACATATACATATATAATTACTGTTGACAAATGTGCTAGGTGTTTCTACTTTTAGTGTAAATAACCTCAAATAAAGGTTGGTGCTCGAAGACTGATTTTAGCGACTTCAGCGATATTCAGCAACCATTCTCTGAAGCTGAATAAGTACTGAAAAGGATCCAACAATTTCATATTGCATATCCATATCGAGCTTTTCCAGTGATTTCGAATTCAGCGCTTATTCAGCTATCATTTCCCCTAGCTGAATAAGTGCTAAAAACTAAAAAACCTGATCAGTTTGCGCAACACAATAGTTTTCCATATCAATGGGAGTCTAAAAAAACCTGATTATCAGTTGGCAGTCAATACAATAGTTGTTCATATAATTTCAAAAGCAAAAGTGAAAGGAATAGATCATCAATTAATTAGGCTACACTTTGATTACTCCACAAATCATATCTAGCAATTGAAAAATAAACTAAAAAAATTAAAAATAAACTATATCAGATTTCCCAAATCAGTGGGCGTAACACAAACTCCTACAATTTCGCCAAAGACTACTTGAGTAAGTATATAATCACATATCAGCGTAGTGTAGAAATAAATCAAAACGTGGATGAACAAATCGATTGATTGAAGCAACGTGCTTACATACAGACTTATATAAACAAATATAGGTACTGAAAATTTGTAATCATATAACAGTAAAGTTAATTATAAGGCAATCCAAACAAAAAATACAATGTTTTATAAATAAATCACGCTTTAATTAAGCCCTGTTTTGGCACGTGTATCGAATGCCCTATTCGTCGAACTAACTTAGGCACAAAACTTAAAGTGAAGAGATCTTATCGGCTGTTGCAGTAAATTTCTCATAAATGTACACAAATTTACTGGGTGGGCTATAATATCTAAGCTTTGCTGATTGGAGTAAACAAATATAGAGATTTTTTGGTTTATWTGCCATAGCGTTACTGATTGCGTTGATTAATTATTAATAAGCAAAGCGTAAACAAAACCAAAGCTTTATGATATAATAAATTATTATCGCCTATTGATTTGAATAGTCTTTTGAAGATTATCTCATATCACGTACATTGAAGAGAAACCCTCCAATGCGAGATGAGTTTGTTCATCAGCCGAAAATATGTTGCAAAAGATCTACTCTTCCATCGATATCTAAAGGAGTCTTCAAGTTATATTCAAATAATAAAAAATTGTAGGTTTGTTGCTAATGTGAGGTTAACTTGAGGCTGTGCCAAGACGAATACATAKGTATGATAAGTATCCGATATTGGATAATTTGGTTGAATAATAGATGATATACATACTTGGGACAATAGTCCCAACGGTCGAGTGRCTTACGGAAACATCYGAGTCTTTAGATTTGTTGAGAGTAACCTAGACTTCAGATTCTGTCAGAGGCGCCTATCTGATAGTCGGATGGTTTTTGTGGTGTGCGGTTCGAGGAATATGTGCATGTAATTGCAGATTTCCCGATTTACTCGGATAATAGGGATTTGGGTRGTATGRGGATTAGCTGGACTGATGGACGTTTAGATGCTAGCGGCCACTAGTCAAAATACCGAACAGCTGGAGTCGTTTGCGCTTGAACTGTTTAGGCGGCGAAGGCGTTTAACTGGGAATTAAGGCTAGCTTCTTGTGTGAATGGTGTATGCATATGGGGCCCAACCCCTGGTCATCAGTCCAGAGTAGGAAGGAAGCGCAACTGGTAGTAGTTTCGGCTACGAGGCCCGGGTATTTAGTTTTGGTATCACGAAGAGCAGAAGCGCTCGGAGTTCGGTTAAGCCTGCTCATGCGGACTGGCTTCTCGGGGAGCATAGTGAAGATTGTGGTTAAAATCCTAAGCGGGAAGAACTGACTTTTTATCACTTGAATGTGGAGTTGCATTACAACCGGGTGCCACACACGAAGTACGTTTCAGATGGGCCTCGAACCCTTCCGCGGGGGTTAATATGTCTATTCCATTGCTTAAAATCCGGTGGATCAAGAGAAGTGCAGCATTGGACTCAAATATATCATTATATCCAGCTTAATGTTCGTAAGTAATTATTTTTGAAAGCTTGTCGRATATTTTCAGACAATAAATCTACAAAATATCTGAAATGATTTCAATAAAGGAAACAAGTTAGATAGATATCTATCTCTACAAGCTATCAATGTATCTAGTATATTTACAATTTAATGTGACAACTGTGAAAAATTTCACGACAAGTTCCACTACWAGTCAGCTAAAATATTTGCTTTGAGTCGCTCTTCCCGCGTATACAGTTGTAAAGAAAAATACGAGCACATACATACATATATATTTATGAATATTTAGCTATGGAAAAGGATGTTTGCACTCAAMAACCAGCAACAAAATAGCTGTAATAACAACAAAATTGTGGAGTAMGGTAACCAAAACACAAATACCAAGAAAGACAAAAGTAAACAACACGAAATTTGTTAACACAATAGACGATATCTACCGCTGATAATGGTGAAAGATAGCCAAAAGTAAAAAAAAATTAAAAATAGTATTGAAAAAATAAAAAAGCACGAAATCAAGAAAAGCACTTTTCAAACGAGGCAGCAGAGRTAGGAGGAAATTATTGGTTTGTCAATAGATGGCTGGACGATGATAACTAGTTGACGGGCGCTGTGTTTGGCCCACAATGCTTTCGTTTGTGTGCATGTGTGCATCAGTGGAGACATGCTTGGCWTGCTTGTTTATAATTATATGTGCACATATGTATGCTTTTAGGTATATTGTATAATAGACATGCATGCACAACTGTGTTCGCTTGTGCCTGGGCTATCTTGTCAATTGGTAAGAAATAGTTAACAATAAATAACGATTTCGATTTTCTATTGGGGGCRTGTGACACTTGGTCAATAGATAAGTGCGCTTGTTTTGTTCCAAATGTTGTTGTTAATGCTTTTGTTTATTTGCTTGTAATGTTGTAATAAGTGGCAAACGTTACGAGTTGCTAAGCAGGTAAATAGCAGACCTAAATACATACATATGTGGATAGTAAACAAAAATAAATAAACCGTTAACCTCAGTTGCAACGCAGCCATAATATTCTTCACAAATAAAAATATTTCGAATTTGATTTTGATCTATAAGTTATGGTGAAGATTTTATTTGAAGAATTTCYTCGGATATTGTACCGTTACGTTGTGCAATAATCCATGTCAAATATCGTGGACTTGATTTTGGTTGTAAAGTTTGTATGGCAGCTATATGCTATAGTAGTCCGATCTCAACAATTTGTTAGCATAATGTASCGTTAYTTTKKAAAATAGTCCATRCCAAATTTCATGAAGATATCTACTCAAATAAAAAAGTTTTCCATACAAAGACTTGATTTTTATSGATAAGTTTGTAYGACAGCTATATGCTATAGTTCTCCGATYTAAACAAATTGTTCGGAAAATGTACTTTGGCGTTGGAAAATGATCCATTCCAAATTTCGTGAAGATATCTCGTCAAATAAAAAAGTTTACCATGCRCAGATGTGATTTTTGTTGATAAGTCTGTATGACAGCTATATGCTATAGTGGTCCGATATAGACTGTTCTGCATCTGTGAAGGGTATTTCAATTTCCGTGCAGCCGAAGTTAAYGTTTTTTGGTATTATAAATATGCTTGTCATTGCCTATGCTTCGTGGTGTTTGAAAGATGCTTCACTTAAAAGGCTACGCACGAATCTTTTAATAAAATATGCGACATTTTAACAACGGATAAATTTTGCGGTGCTTTTCCGCACGTATTTCGATATAGGTAWACAACAAATTATTATTTTGTTATTTTAGACATAGATATACATATATGTACATATAAACAGTATTTCAGTGGTGAAGTGBCCAAACCAGGCTTGGTGACATAGCATTTCGGTTTTGTCACGAGTGCGGTTTTGCAAGACACCAAACCACGATGGCAATACTAACAACAATAAAAAAGCATAGATAAATACAGATATAGATAAATTAAAAATCAACACAAGCCACGAAAGTAAAGAAAAAGGAAAATGAAAAACTTGGCATTTTTATGCACTTTTAAGTAATTTACGTTGACTTTGGGCCGCTTTTTAGTGGCAAGACAAATACTGTTTGYCACGAATGTTGGTTTTCCCCAGCTGTGGCATTTGACTTGGCAGGCGCGTCGTCGGCCATTACAAGCGTCGTATATGCAATAGTTGGTGTGTCGGTACTCGTACGTGTATGTATGTGTGTGCGTAACTTTTCTTGCATTTTGGTGGGTTAGTCGTTACGCCATTTAGCCATAACCGCGGCGGCAACGACACCAAAAATCAACACCGTGCACGACATATGCCACCAGTTTGTATGTATGTGTGTACATTTATTTACATACACTTGTGCATGCTTGCTTACGTACATTCAATCGCGATCAATCGCCAAATCGTCAACTCTGCCACACACATACATACATACATGTGTTCATACGATATTTACGAGCAGCAATTGTGGTTGTTGCCAATTACAGTTTTGCTGTCGTTACTTTGTATGCAATGCACACATACATACATACATACATACATATGTATGTGACTGTGTATAAACATAAGATTACGTTTATGTAGTTATTTTCGTATAACCGCTTATTTGCCATTTTTTTATTTCCAATTTTTTTATGGAAGTTTTTTTTCTTCAAGCCACGCTCAACAAAGTTGAGCGACGCAGCGCAAGGTCAACAAGTCAGTCAAATATACCCACATTTGTATGTACATATGTAAATGCAAAGAGTTATAAGCGCAAAAAAATGCAAAGAAAACAAAAAACAGACACAAAACGTTAACTTCAGCTGCAGCCATACTATAATACCTCTCATAGCCACAATTCTTATAGCATACGATGGTATAACAAGACCTTTATCTTACTTCTSATCGATAAATTTATATCGCAGCTATATTCTGATTTGTTCGCAGCTTAGGAAATAATCCATGAAGAATTTCAAGACGATATCTTGTCAAATAAAATAGTTTTCCATACCAGGATTTGATTTTGATCGATAAGCTTGTATGGCAAATATATGCTATAGTAGTCCGATCTGAGCAATTTCTTACGATATTGTACCGTTGCTTTGGATAATAATCCATGACAAGTTTCGTCAAGATATCTCGTAAAATAAAAAAGTTTTCCATACAAAGACTTGCTTTTGATCGATAAGTTTGTATGGCAACTCTATGCTACAGTAGTCCTCTTAAAAATTCCTTAGGATATTGTAACGTTGCTTTAGATAATAATCCTTGCAAAATTTCGTGAAGATATCTCGTAAAATAAAAAAGTTTCCCATACCAGGATTTGATTTTGATCGATAAGCTTGTATGACAACTATATGCTACAGTAGTCCGCTCTTAAAAATTCCTTAGGATATTGTAACGTTGCTTTTGATAATAATCCTTGCAAAATTTCGTGAAGATATCTCGTAAAATAAAAAAGGTTTCCATACAAAGACTTGCTTTTGATCGATAAGTTTGTATGGCAGCTAAGTATAAGCAATAATGGTCCGATCTGAACGGTTTGTTGGGAAATTGTAGCGTTGTCTTGTATCATAATCTTTGCCAAATTTCAAGAAAATATCTTGTCAAATAAATAGGTTGTCCATACAAAGACTTGATTTTTATCGATAAGTTTGTATGGCAGCTATATGTTATGGTGGTGGGAAATCGGCGGTTCCGCCAAATGAGCAAGTTATAGTGGAGAAAAGGATGTGTGCAAAATTTCAAATCGATATCTCAAAAGTTGAATGCATACGCCGCGACTCAGCTCGCCTCGCTGATGATGTACATATGTGTGTACATTTTATATGGTCTAAGACGTTTCCATCTGGGTATCCATCACCGTGGCAAACCCTGTTCAGGGTATAGTAATTTAAAAGAATTTGCACTAGTAATAGCAAAAACATACAACCTTAAAATATATGCACATATACATATATACATGCAAACAAACATTTAAATAACTTTACATACCACTGACGCGGAGATTTGCTCGATGGATTTCACATTGACTGCATTGTTGTTGGCAAGTAGGTGGCCAAATAGCGAGTCTTCACAATAACAACAATAAAAATAACAACATGAAACCATCAAGAATTTTGCTGGTAACCGAACTGACAGCATTCGGCTGGCTTATTGAAGAGTTGTACGGCTCATGCAATGCCGGAAAGCAATAATAACGGTATTTAAAGTTAGCAATGAATGAGGGTATAATGCGGATCTAAGRCAATAATTTGGCTAACGTGTTTCAGAGAATACTAATATTAGCTCTTACGGTCATTGAAAGGGTAATCGTTGACGAGTTAAAGAAGAAACAAAGAGTTTTGGCACGCCAAGCTTATTTGTTATAATCTTTGCTAGTTTAGAAAACTGAATAAGCGCATTTATAATATTAATAGCTGTAGTTTGAAAATATGTGGATATGGTGCAAAAGAACACACAACTCGGTTAAAGTTTAGTTTTTGATTTATTAGAGTTAGTTTAGATTTATTAGAAATATGATATTATATTAAATGATTGACATTAGATAAAATATCTGTATAATTGCACATTTTTAGCACTCATTCCACAAAAATTTTCAGAAGAAGGATCCCGATCTTTTTTACTTTTACATATCTCAAGCTCTACTGAATATTGACAGAAAATTCTAACGCAAAACGCTTGAAACTTAAACCAGGCCTAACCAACTCTAATTGCTAATAGCTGTATCTTCTTTTCATCTCGAGTGTTGTTTCTGCCGATCGCYTAGCCATTAAGATTTCACGATACTACAAAAAAAGTATTATGAAATCCACAACAGAAGCCGTCCGAAGCACCTAGACATAGATTTCTTGAGCAAGACAAGATACAGCTACTGCCAAGACTCCACAATAACGTTTAAAATACCATTAATTCTAAGTTTATTGTGATACAACAACTCAATATACATATACACCAACAATTAAGAGGAACAACTTCACCAATTTCTCACAACCACGAAACCTTCAAACATACCAACACAACTTTATCAAACACAAATCAAAAGTTGAAGTAAAGATGGAAAGGAAAACAACAAATAATAAAACGAATCATTAGTTCAAGGAAAGGAGGCTAAACCAAAGACGAATCACGGTGTTTACGAAATACCAAATGGAGAAGAAAAACGGAACAATTTTGTTAACGATTACGTGATGATGACCTCGTTAAAATCTATTTGGTTGGGGGAAAAGAGAGCGGGTGTAAGTGCCGGTTGTTTACAGCAAGCCGTTACACACAATCGATGTGAAGATTATACTACGGCTGAGAGGGGAAGAAATGTAATCAAGAGCAATTATATAGAGAGAAATTAAATAGTATGCAAATTTAAATTAATTTCAATGAAATTGGATAGTAAATGAAGAAATCGCTACAATCGAAAGACTAGCAGATTTRTAAATTATAAGACTTGAAAAATATTACACTAAGTCTATACTATACYATGCTAGAAAAGCATCGAGAGATATGAAAAATTCCTTAAAAGAGGTAGATAACATCGACGGATAACCTATCGTACTTACAAAGGCTAAAGTAGACTATATTTTAGTTTTTGTAGTTGTAGATCTCATGATAGTTAAAGTTACGAACAGCTAAAGTAAATGCTGAGAGGCGGAGAAATTGTAGTGTCTTGATGAAGCGATTCCCCGAGTGGTGGAAAGGTCTTTGAAAAAAGATAAAAATGCGGRTCCGTTTCGGTTACGTAGACCTGACTGTTGTGGGAAAGGCCAAGAAAGAGTTCTGAACCCGCGATCCGGTGTTAGTAACCCAGGTAGTAAATCATTAAATTTCATTGTGGTTTTAGATTTATGCGTTTCTTCTACACAACTGACAAATCTTTGCTGGGTTATATCGCGCATTTAAGTCTAAATTAAAGAAATCACATTTCTCTTTGTCTTTCGCCACATATCGAAGCATTTTTGTTTTTCACATTTTAATTGTAAATTCAAAGGAAAAAGGTGATTGATTTAATCACTTTTCAAATGCTTTCTCAGTARGCAGTCGACGCATTGGACACTTTTTTTTGTACTCTTGCTTGCCACACAAAGAATCCAGACCAATGACCGCAAGATTGACAGCGGCAACAGCCTGCGGCAGTCATTGGCATTCGACCAGCTGCTGCCAACGAAAAGATGACGATGCGCAGAAAGTGTGGGGAAGCAAAGGAAAAATAAAACCGAAATTGATAGAAGAAATCAGCAGCACGAATACATACATACATATATGGTGTGGTGTAGCAAAAACCGAAAAGCGTGTGCTGAGCGCTGAAGAAACCGGAATTCTTGCCAAGATTACTACATGGACCATGAAGTCTCGTAGATTTGTGTGAACATATGYATGTACATGCGAAATGCTTGAATGATTATTAAAACCACAATACAGCAATAAAGCAAAATCCGTGTACACATGGAGGAGCTAAGCGATTCGATGAATCGAACGAGCAAGCGAATCGTTGCACGAAACATTTTGACGGCCTGATAACTAAGTGCGGGAAGAAGCAGCAGCGCTRGAAAAAATAGCGAACGAAAATTGGAGTGCATTTTGTGCCAGTCGTTAGCCGCCAACGTCAATTTCTACTACTTCTGGTTGACTAGCCGGTCGTTCGGCTGCTTCGTGCGGCTTTTGAGATTACTTATAAGAGCACTTTCACTTTTCTCCTTGCAGCTGCAGCTGGTATGTGTACGTTTTGCCGGTGTGGGCATGCGGTCGTATGTTCCCAAGAATCATTTACATGGTACAACAACGAAAACAGCAATGGAAAAATAACAAAACGGAGGCGCTACAAACAGGGAGGAGACGCGCCCAGATGACGGGAAACATATGGACGGAAAAGCGCATCGAATGCACGCGACCTGCTCCATATAAAGTATTTACAGTTAGCTATATGCATAAGTGGGGTTATACATAATCTATATGCCTACAAAAATTTAAACTAGGTGCTTTCGAGGTGTGCGAGTGTGGTTGTATTGCACTTGCATTTTCAGTTGCGCTCCAGTTTTGTTGCTACCCTCGTTTGCTGCTTGGCAGGGCGCTAGGCGCTTGCGCTAACAGCATGCAACTGCAATTATGTGCATTCATACAAATTTGTATTTATTCATGGGTGTAGTTAAACTTGTTYGCCTTTGTTTAGCATTTTTTTGTGAATTCCGGGAAATAAGTTACACACAAAAATGAGATGAATCAGCAGGCGTGGCGAATATGAGAAGTTATATCTATATATAAATGCACATTTACGCAGGGCACACACATATTTGAATATAAATATTAAGTCATAAAAAATCGTCTGAAAAACTCGTCAACSTCAAATAAGGTTGGACCGACACGATGTTAACCTAATGGTAGGCAATAAATTACAAAAAAGATATCTTTACTTGATTTCGGTCAGTTTGTATGGCAGCTGTATGCTAAAGTGGTCCAATCTGAACATTTTCATTCTGCAGTAATTCGTGAAGACTCCTACACATATAATAGATCAAAAGATGACAAAGCACTTTGACTTTTTTGGGACGGCCAATGTCAGTCTGCTGAATCWTAGAAGGTAAGACTACCAAGATATTTCAGCCTCTACCTTGCAAAGACTAGATAATAGAGAAGAAAGTGCCTGRATGCTTCCATCTCASCCTTCTCCAATCATTTATGTCAACTAGCGTCTGACAAAACTTTTAGYTTTACCGCAAGAATGCCTATAGGACAGTGTCCAGTAAGAACCTCTATAATTGTGGCAAGATGAACTTTGCCAAGAAAAAGTAGTTCAGTAGATCTWCTGCGTTCTAYYTTAGGCCAAGAGGATCTTACAGGAATTGTTGACCAGCGCCTAATAAGCGCACGTGAGGTTCATTGATCTAGTGCTGGAATGCAAGGCGCCAATTTGGRATCCAACTCGGTYCCATTCCGATGCGAGCGGTGCAACGTTGCTCCTTCTATCTGGTTCGTAGGTTTTGCAGCCTCTAGCACACAATTAACGAGYTCTGCRCTAGTATTTMMGCTCTGCTGTCGGAGTGAATGCTCAGCACCCTGAAAGACGCAGCTCTTCGTATCTATCGTSTAATAGCAGTGACTGAAAACAATACTGTATTCCGGTAACTTAAAGCTAAGATGGATGGAGACCTTCTAACAGAATACTCTTCTTAAAACCTACCCATCTAGCTTTGACCCAACTCAACCTGCGACTTCTCCCACAACAGTCGGGTTTACGTAATCAGATTTTTTACTCGTTCAAGGACTGTCAACTCGGCAGAATTATGCAAGAACAAGAACAACATACGTTAATTCTTAGGACTTTAAAAAAGCGTCTGCAGATTGCTGTGCCGACTGGCATCAGGTGCTCTGGAGTTTACGGCTCCAGGTCAACAAAACGGACAGTACTTTCAGACTATGTATATGGACAAGTGGTGCTAATTATGTAATATTAAATTACGATATAATCAATATACCGATATTAGTATTCCGATGTATTAAAATTAACATGTTTACATTAATCTATAATAAAGATATAAGAAGTTGGATAAACCCGTAGCGCTCTGAATAAATATTTATTTTTGCTATCTATAAATAACAACTGCAACTTCWATTAGAGTTGAGTAATAATAAAATGATCAATTGAATGGCTGAATTTGGTGTCAAAAAGCATGACTAACAACTCGATWTCTTAACAATTTGTTTGCAATGTTAACGAAAATAATTTATGCAGCGTCGGTTGAGTCATAAACGTATATTAAATATTTTTGCAAAAATTTCACTGAGTAAAAAACTTTATTTGCACTATTTGTTTTTGCAAATTGTCAATTAACATAGCGTCTACATTTTAACGTGATCTTTAGCAGAGATATAAGTAAAGTAAATTCAATTTAGCAACTCTCTCGTGATTTCTGTTTCTTTTCGAAATCGCTTTTATTGTTTTGATGAAATCTTAATCTACACTGTWYTTTTTTTATTTTTAAAATTTTTTTWAATACTTTTGTCTTTTSTTTTTGTACTAAATTTTTATATTTCTTTCACATTGCTACTCCACAGCCACTTTTAATAGTTTAATTTCTTTAATATTTTTTTTCTACTCATATGTATATAATATTTTGCCTTTTGTTCATTGACTTCGCCGAATTTCAGTTTTTTCGTACACACAGTTTGTATTAAATATTATAAAACAAGAAAAGTATACGCCGGCGATATACAGCACATGTCGCCAAACCCACACAAACAAATAAACAATTTTCTTTCACATAAAAAAAATATATATAAACTCACAAACAGACCGCACAATGCGCGCACAAAGCGAGTAATGAAAACCAATTAATTCTATTAAATATATAATATATATTTTATCAATATACATGTAGTATAGTATATCGAGCACAAATTAAGAAGAAAAACCAACGAACTTCGCGATCTTATTCGCGCGTTACTTGAAGCGCGCGCGCTTGAAAATCGCTTCGCGTTCACTAATCGAATGTTTAGTGCCGCACACATATTATGGCAGATAACCGAATGTGGCAAACAGACGCTTTGCTGTCCAGACGCGCTCACTCTCGGCGCTGTATCACATAACCAGCCGTGTACCACATCTATCATGCCATGTATGTAAGCGTGTATGTGCGTGCTTTTTGCTTGTGGACCTCCTCGACTATTCGCTCAGCTGTAATAATAATGACTTCGAAAATTTTTCGAACTGAACAATTGAGCGCTCAATAAATGCTAACGTGCTCCAGCGAWCACCGCCGACGCCGCACATTGCACATGGCAACGAGGTATACAAAACAAAGCGGAGATGGCGTGTAAACAAAAAAAGTATAACGCGTGCTCTCTGCTTATGACCAAACGCTCTACAGGTAAAGTGTTTTCGCAARCAATGGAGCTCGTACGCTGCGCAGAAAAGGTGTATTCGGCAACGGAACAGCTGCTGTGCATTGCAAGAGCGGAGCGGAGCGCTTCAAAAACCTGTTCGAGAGCATATGTAGAGGAAGTAGAGTGGCCAGCATTACTTCACATTTTTCATTTTATTTTAAKCAATTCTTAAAATAATATGGATTCTAAGTAAGAAATAGGGTAATTCCGCAGTCTAAAATAAAGGGTCCAGAAAACATTTATTGATAAAGGTTTCACAGATAAATTGATAGATTGAGCCTCGATGAATCGGGGTTCGAAAAGCGATTGGCCCATTATATTACACATAAATTTGTATGAGATATTCGATACAAGTTTAGTCTCATGGATGAAAATACGGATTTTGTCAAGTGATTGAGAGGCCCTATGTTCCACCTAGGAACTACGGGAAAATACATCTTGTCAGGTGATTGAAACAATTTCTCAGCTGTATAAATCAAAGAAGACAAAACACTGTGGGATGATTCATGATTACGAATTCATTAGGGTATAAGATTGGGACAGAAGTAATTTATACTAAAATTTTTGATTCTCATATTTAAAAAAAGGATGAGTTGGTATAAAATCAGACTATTCTAAACTCACTTTGTTAAAACTAGGTGTTTAATGGTTTATCATGGAAATAATATTCCTTGATCGGAGAAAAGCTAGGTTCATAACTTTGAAAATAGCAAAAGACCGTCACATCATTATAAATTGTGATTCATAACCGAAATTTTAACAAGATCACTGGTACAGGGTTGTAYTAAGCGCGTAAAACTAAAAGTAAATAGGAAATAACGATTCCAAACCGTTCAATAGACTCCTTGCTAAGGAGATTGCGCTCTCATAACATAGCAATAATATGTAGAGATAGCTTTAGGGATTRATGCTATTTTTATCTCCAGATAAGCAAAGAAAAAATAATTTTGGTAGAACTGGTATCTGCGTTTTATCGAGCAGACGCGTTTCTATTCTCACTTACTTATTAGAAAATATATTTATGTGTATATAAACACTATATAGTATGCATATACATATGCATAAAAACATCTGTATGTTTTTAATACTGAATAACTCGCGATTGACAATAAATAAATTGGGGCAATATTCTTATCTCAAAGTGCTAATCAACAATTACTTTGAACAGTGTTTCATCGAACTTGAGTTCAGACGTGATCTTTAAGTAAATGATTGTGCTGATCAAAATCTTTATAATATTTGTTTTTAAGTTTATTCTAATTATACATCAACGAAAACAAAAAAAGGCTGACGAGTTTGGGAATTGCGCATTTTTGGGATTTTTAGTATTTTTTGAAAAATAAATACTTTTACAATTTCTTAAAAAGGCAAAATCAAGTGAAACGAAGAATAAGATTCTGGAATAATTTTCTTCATAACAAAATAATACTAAAATGTTAACATTGATTGCATTTTTAAGGCCTGATTAATACAATGTTGCCTGCCTGATAATCGAGCACTTAACCTAACCTCGGAGAAAGCCATGTGGAATGGAATTAGCAACATAGAGGGAGGCAGCCGTCGAGAGGATGAATGGGATTATTAATAATACACTTCCAAGAAGGACATGTTAAGAATAGATTGAGGTATACAGATGCAGACGTTGAGAGGATAAATCATACGATACATTTTCAAAATACAATGATTTTTTTCTCCAGCGAAATCACTATGATGTTTATGGAAAACAGAGGAAAGTTATTGAATATACTGATTTATTTAACMCAATAGCTCTGCCATAGTTCAAAATCACTCAAGGTTTTCAATAAGTAGCAAGTTTATAGTCATTTCGCATCGGAGTTAATTGATCTATTAACAGCTTTTGCTCGATTAGCGCTAATTTAGATCAATTTATCAAACAAAATTAACATTTTATTTCACTACATTAATTTGTAATGGAATTCAAATCAAGTTGAAACTGGTTTGAAACTCTGCTGGTTGTTGTCTAGACTGTAAATTTGGTTGTGTACATTGATAAAATAGCAATCRGCTGAAGAAATATGATCATTAGAAAATATAATCAAYACAAAATGAAGAATGAATGAAGAACAGCTGATCGTTATCGAGCTGTGCGAAAAGCAAAAACTGGTTTMTCAATTCTAATCTTAATGTACTCAATTAATTTGGCTGTACGAAAAGGCTATTACATATAATTTATGATTCTTACAGCAGTGACTATCAAAGGAGCAATTAATATAGATCACTTAAGCTTGGATGGAAAACCGGGGGCTGAATTCGTGCAACAAATGTTGCGATAAGGCAGAAAAATTCCCATGCTCTGTTCCATTTCAGTGGTAAACAACAGAAGTTTGCAACTTTGGTAAGTTTAAACCAAAATAAATTGAATGGAACGTTTTCATCGGAATTGTTGCTATAAGGTATGTGTATAAAAAGAAAGGCGAAATTTAAGTACMTTTGCTCTTTCTAGGAGAATTTAATAGTCAAATTTCTACCAGAAAAAGCTGGTTAAGGAATTTCATCAGTTACTTAAAGGCCATTTTGAGATTCTAAATTTAATTAAACTAAATTTTATAAGAAAAACAAAACATAAAATCATCTATTAACTTTACAGAAAAACGGAGAAATCAAAAGTAACGGTAATTTTTTTGTTTTTATTATTTTAGGTGTATCTTTTACATAATTAAACACGCTTGTTGACTTGCCAAGTCCGAATGTGTTATCGTTAAATATGTTTTTTTACTGTTTTCATKTACGCAAATRTATGTATGTATGCATGTATGTAAAATATATCTTAAGCCTGCTTCTAATAGCATATGCATTCATATGTGCCTACATATACATATATATATATAATTATGTACATAATTTTATGTGTTCAAAAATTCTTCTAACAGATTAATTGGATTATCTGGTTGCATTCTTTACTTTCCTTATTAGACAATTTCAATCAACAACAGCACAATTTCCTTAACCATATAAACCGAAAATAAAAAAGAACACTACCAAATTAAATAGTTAAAACTTTAGGCGTTCACACACCCGGTGCGATCATTGAAACTATCACACAGCACAAAAAATAGTGCCTACATTTAGGCGGCGCGCAGCAAAGCGCCTCACTGATCGACTTTGTGAGTAAGCGACGAGCAGCCGCGGACGCAATGGACAAGCAGTCGGTGTTTAACATGCAACGCAACGCTTGTTTTTATTTCAATTTTTGGCTAATATTTTTTTTAAGGCAGTGCTTAGCATTGAGTAGCAACTTTTGTTGTGTTTATTTTTTTAAAAACTGCGCGCACTACACTTGGTGACTTTTGTCATTCAACAATGCTATTTTGGCTTCACTTCATGTCTTTTGCTTTAAACAATTATTCACTTTGGGGGTTTACTCACCTTCCATGACATAAACAATGCTGCCGACATCGCCTTCCTTGATGATGAGACTCTTTGCCGCATACTTGACGGGATACATGCAGTCGACAATTTCGCGTATTTGGGTTATATCTAAATTCTTCATGAAATCATTGTCCAATATGGCTGATTTGATGAGTTCACGTGATCTATAAGAAATCAGGGAGAGAGAAAGAGAGAAATTTGATAAACATGCTGAGTGCAAAAAATAAATAGAAAAAGCTGCTTAAGTGGTAAACAAAGCAGGCAAAAATAACAATTTACAATAAGAATAAAAATATTAATAAAAGCAAATGATGCGTTGAAAGAATTCTTCATAAGTGTATATGCAAGAATATTTAAAAGTACAAAATATGTTATATATATTCTCGTATGTCGCCCTTCTCCGCGCTTACAGCTCTGATTTGGGTATCTTGATCAGCTCACTATCCGCGTCCACTAGATCGGAGAGCGGCTCCGCGCTGTAGCCCTGCCGCTTTATGCGCGTCTCACTGCCTGTTGCCACTATGCGCGTCGATTCCATGCCGCTATGCGCCGCAACTGCTGCTGCCGCTTCAATGCCCTCCGCRGTGTGTTGCAAGAATACCTGCGTCAGCGGGCGCACCACTTGCCGAAATTTATCCAATTCATTTTGCAGTTCCGTCACTGTTTGATCTTTATTCGCGCACTCCTGTTGCAAGCGCGCTATGCTGCTGCAGAGAAAACGTATTTTATCACGATTCTTGATGAGGCGCGCGTCCTTCAATTGCAGTTCAGCTTGCAGTTTAGTTATGACATCTGTATGACCGTTACTCGAGGCGCACGCATCATCGTCCTCCTCAGGCTCACCATCCGGTTGTGTTGTATCGCTGCCGATCGAGACGATGCTCAGCAATTGATGGCATGTCGTGCACTGACTCTTCTCGAGYTCCTGCTGCAATATGGCACATTTGAGTGATTTGCGATGCAACGCCTCACGCACTAATTSCAGTTCGCGGCGCAATTCCACCAGTTGATCTTCCAAGTGACGCGTATCGCGTTGCACAACATCGCTTRTGCTATTGTTCTTGTTATTGAGGCGAAACAAATTCATGATTGGCGAATTGACGGAGCACGGCAGACAGAAAAAAAACTTGAATGCACTCCACTTTATTCAAACTAAGTACACTTTGTAATATCGAACCAACGCGCGCTGTTGTCTTGCGGCGACTGTTTATGGAAAAAATTTCGGCTATGYTAACTACGCGCGCCCGGCGTTAAAGCACTTCACGCTGTGTGGCTGCTACGTAGCGCTTCTCCTCTACTATTTATCGCTGCTGGGCGTCTCAACCGCGCTGTCACACCGCTGCAAGGAACGGCGGCCGCGCGCGCTTGCGTACGTGWATGCGCGCCCTAAGGTCGTCGTTTTATACTCCGCGTTGGTACTTAAATTTGTTTTCGTTTTCGGTTTTTGCTTGTCACTTTCTCGTTACACAGCTGATCAATATGTTGTTCGTGCGATAATTAAAAAAATTGGGTTTGTTTATGTCGCTGTTCGTTGCGATTGTCGCTTCGGTCGTTTTCGAAATGTCACGCGCTAAAAACCAATTCACTGCGCTTCAATCTACCGCACAGCGCACTGTCAAGCGAGTGTAAGGAGCGCGCATCGCGGCGCTACACAGCTGACACTCTCAATTAGTTGGGTGGCTCATTGCCAAACGATGCGCCGCGCAGCGCCCGCTGTTGTTGCTTTTCTAATATGTTTCAGCTTTTTATTTATTTTTTTGTATTATGATTTCAGTGTATTTGCTTCGTTGCCGCGTTCGAGCGCGCAATGGCATGGACTATTGTACGCGGCGGTGGCAGCTACTGACAGYCATTGCTACGGTTTGTTGTTGTTCTCGCTGCAGCACTGACATTATTTTTGTTAYTGCTTTTTATTTCATTGACTTTGCTTGCTCTTGTTTTTTAGTTTGCTTGCTATTGTTGTAGTTGTGTTTTTCAATTAAAAGCAATTAAAATGAGTCTGACGTTGTCGTTCGCCTGCCGGTATGATGCTGTTTGCTTGCCACATTAACGCTGCGGCAGCATCAACAACAACAGMAAAAGTACGCGCAATAACAACACTTTGGTAAATGATAATATTTAATAGTAATAAACCGAGCGCGGAGCCAAAGCTTGCAGTGTGTAGAAAAGTGGCCGAAGACCAAGCGTCGAAAAAAGCGCCTAACACTTCTCGCAAGCACGGTGCTACTGATTTATATAACGGAGGTCGAGAAAGAGAATTTTATTTTCGTAATTTTCATAAAATCCCCCCAAAGTTCCCGCGCATTCGAAGTACCGTCAGTGCAATGGATTTCCTCTTTCAAGTAGTTGACACAGAATACTTTCTTTCATTTTTATTTCTATGTATGTATTTATATATATATACCTATACTAAGTGGAATTGTTTGTGGTGTTTGCGAAAAAATATTTTGAATGGCAGCCAATTTTGTCTCTGACAGAACTCTCATGTGCAGCATCACAGTTGTGGTTRATATATAGTACATAGTCGTACCAGAATAAGGGGTTAAATTTGTGGTGAACGAAGTTGACTTATGAAGTAGTTTTTTTTAGAAGTTAGAATGAATAACAGTGATTCGAACAGCAACTGGTATAAATTAAATAAACTGGTATAATAAACAAGCTGCAAATTTTCAAAAAAGGACAACTGAGCAAGTAACTGGTATAAATTAATAAGGCTCGTATAATAAACCAACCAACAACCGACAGGTTTCAAGAACAGTTGAACAATCAACTGGTATAAATGAAATAGACGGGTGTAATGAGCGACACGCCAAATTTTAGGATAATAATCTAGCTGCCAGGATTTAAGAAGGCGAATCGAACAAGCAACTGGTATAAATTATAAATACTAGTATATTGATTGACAAACCAAGTTAACAATGGCGAATGAAACAAGCAACTAGTATAAATCAATTAAAMTTGTATAAWATCAACTAAAAACTAGCAAGTAGACTGGTATAATAAACGAGCTGATAGGTTTCAAGATCGCGAATCGAACAAACAGCTGGTACAAAAYCAAAATACTAGTATAATAAACGAGTCAGCGAATTTCAAGAATGGCGAATTGAAAAAAACAACTGGTATAATTAGAACTAAAAAGAACCAAGCGGTTAAAACCACTGTAATTACGTTCCCATATGGACTTTGAATATTGAACTAAAGTGYAAGAACTTGTTGTTGTTCTCGAAAATATGTTTTTTATTGCAAAGAGGGCAGAGAGAAACATAACAAGCAGTATTGTGGTGAATCGAAGGCGACAAACGGAGCATATGCTTTTTGTGGAATGGGTTATAAACCTTCAATGGTTCTTCCTTTTATAATGTATCAGCTGTTTGCTCACTCACTTCCATTGAATAAATTTATGTACATACGTATATGGTATATACTGGTATAACTATCATTTAATCTCAATTTATGTTTGTACTTTCTTATCATTATAATATTACACATATATGTAAAATATATAAAGATATTTTGGTTTCGAGTATAATCAACGCTTGACATATGTATATATTTTTGACTTGTGAACTGATGTTTGCAAATAACTGTTGAATAAACAATGAAATAYTTWTTTTTTAAATTGAAAGTAAAGAGATCTAGATTGTAGATTGGCATTGCTTGGCTTATTAGGCAACAAAGGGATCAATTCCTGCATAACCTTGTGCTTATGTAAATCTCCTTGAGCTTATAACAAAAAGTACAAATTTAGGTCATTTCAATTGAAACCCTTTCGCACAAAGTTTGTTWATAATAATGGGCTCACATTTTACCACAAAATCGAGTTATTCAAAGGATATCTGGAAAATATTGGTAAAGTATAGCATCTGGTTATTCGCTTGTCGCCAAGATAGTGTTTGAATTACATTAGCTATTTGCAATGGTGAATCGAACGGGCAACTGGAAATAAATTAGTATAATCAAACATGGATGATATATACTGAAATTATACCAATTATTTTAAATTAAGATATTTGGTATAATTAGACATTCATAATACATATGTACTGAAATTATGCCAACAGGTATAAATTAAATAAACCGTTATAATAAAATATGAATGGTATAGACTGAAATTATACCACTTTATTGCACACAAAGACTTCTGAGTTGAATTCAAATGCACAATATGGGAAAAACTGGGAAAATGGTTAATCGAAGATGTAACTGGTATAAAGAAAATAAATTGGTATAGCGAAATTATTAAGTTTGGATGATATACACAGAAATTATATCAATTGTTATAAATAAAGAAATCTGGTATAATATATAATGCTGGTATAATAATATAATGGTATATTATATACTGCAATTATACAAACAACTTGGAAAATGGAGGATCGTACGCTCAACTGGTGCAAATGAAACAAGCTGGTATAATAAAATAAGATCAATATAGATTAAAACTGTAGCTCTCGCAAACTCTTTTGGGTTCAATTCAATTATTGTACTTCAGTTTTGCTTTCACATGGCAATTTGTTGACAAGACAGGACAGAAACATGGCGAGCAGCGAAGTGATGAATYGAACCGGTTTTTAAAAATTATTTTAATAATGTAATAAAATGGCTAGCTAGGTCATGTTGTCCGAATGGACAAAAACACTCCAGCTCTGAAAGTATTCGACGCAGTACCCGCCGGGGGAAGCAGAGGAAGAGGAAGACCTCCACTCCGTTGGAAGGACCAAGTGGAGAAGGACCTGGCTACGCTTGGAATATACAATTGGCGCCACGTAGCGAAAAGAAGAAACGACTGGCGCGCTGTTGTTAACTCGGCTATAATCGCGKAAGCGGTGTCTACGCCAATTAAGAAGAAGAAGAATAAAATTTCTAAAATTTTATTTGAGCACTTTCTAGATGCAGAGCTACTACAACTACTACTACTGCTACTTGACAGRACTAGTATAATTAAATGATAGCTAAAGATTGGCCTACAGTAAAAATATTTATGTTAAGCAAATAACTACTAATTCCAGCAAATGATCGATGCCCACCCCATTCGAGACTACATATAACAAACACACAAACAACCAATTTACACAAACATGGAAAGGTTTCGTATACGAGGCAGGCGAACGGGTTGCGAACTTTGTTTGAGCTGCCGCGCGGTTGCTGGCGTGACACAGGCGGGGCGTACGTCAATTGCGCCATGCGTAAATATCTATATAAACGCATAAAACCCTTCGAGGCATTGAGCGCATTGCTTTAGTTRGCGCTGCGCGCTGGTCACAGCTGTGGCGCTGCTCCACTTAAGTGCGCCGATAAGTGCTAAAGTGCCAGCGGCAGCTGACGGCCCACTGCTGAGCGTTGGACACTAGCGCGTATATGTCTATTTTCTTTTAGTGAATTTTATTATCTTTTTATAATTTTTTTCAATAAAAATATATAAATATTTCATAAATTGCGCACCGCTCCCCGCTGCCAGGTGCGTTCAATGTCGAACGCCTGCATCTGGTGTGCCGTGCTTGACATGCCGTTACATACACATATTTAGATACTTGCGAATGCCTTCTGCGCATGCGCAACGACAATTTAGTGCGCGGAATGAACGCCTGCATAAATGGGTTGGGCGTAGCAGTGGCGCGGCATTTCACAGCCATGCAAGTAGCTGCCRGCGGTCGGTTGCATCCAATGAAATGGCGCGCGCTTGCGTATAACAGTACCGCTATGCAATTTGCATGTATGTAATTGTGTTGTAGGCAGCTTTTATCACGCATAATACAATTATGTATTTTTTTTTAATTTTTTACAACAAATTTGCATTTAATTTTTGACATTTTATTGACGCAATAATATCCGCATTTTGTGCATATCGCAGTTGAGTGAATTTATATCACACAAGAATTTTTTGCTTTTATTAAAACAAAAAGTGTAAGCCACTCTTCCTGCAGCAGGCGGATAGCAAATAAACGCACACATACAGGCGAACTGCCGTTGATTAAGTTAAATTTAGCACTTTGCCTATAAAAATAAATTTTGCGGTAATTTACGAAATTAAAGCCACAGGCTCAATTGCAAACTGGTTGTTTGTCGCCTGCCACGCTAGGCTGAGCCAATAGCTGATTGAAACAGCAACACCAACAACAAGGAAACTGAAGGAAATCAGTGTATCCGATTTCTACAAGCGATAGCGTGTTATGCTGATGATCCGCTGATAAAAGCAATTGCATGAGTGAAGACATGTCTGTACCAGTTCGGCAAATATTTATGTCCGCCTTTATGCTATATGTAAGTTATAATGAATGCGCCGAAACTATTTGGTAAAAGTTGTTGAAAATTGAGGTTAAATATTTCAGATGTCAAATTTGAAATTTATAAGCCAAGAAGGAGATTATCTGGTAGATAAGGGATAACACTAGGTATCAAGCAATATTAAACTAGGTATATTTACATATAAAAGTAGTACTGCTATTGGCTTTAGAGATTGTTCTCCAAGCTTAGCTTTCATGAAATTGCGGYAAGCTACTTTTTTGGGTGCCATTCCGATGTGAGCGCAGCAAGATTGATTCTTTGGCTAGCTCGTTGACTTTGCAATTGTCCGCTATGATCCTAAACCCAGATGAGTCTGATGATAAAGTAGGTTGAAGCTTTTTCTAGTGAGAACAAATACTCCTTTACTAACTTTAACTGCACAGTTAGCGATCTCAGCGTTAGTATCGCCGCCCTGCTGTCGGAGTGAATGTCTCCTTGATAGAAACAGCACTTTATAACAGTACGTAACCCGRCAGCTTAATAGCAGCCACTTCTGGCTGAAAAACACTAAAGTGTTCCGATAGGATAAAGTTAATATTGACATAGAGCTCCATAAAGCAAACTCATGTAGAATTGCTTCTCCACCTTTTCGGGTTGAGAAATTTTTAAACAAGATTGTGTGCGCAAAGAAATGTTTTAACAGAGCATAATCTATTTACGAAAGTAGATAATAGATTTATTGAGCCTAATCTAATCTACACCTATCTCGACGAACAAAGACCAAATTTGACAAGTCACTCATCATCTCCCCCCGTGGACAGTGAAATCACCTGATGAGTCGACGTTACGACTTTTCGAGAGGAAGGTTTTGCCGAAGATTTATTTTTTATGCTTTGACAATGGCGAATACCGCAGCCGATGGAACGAAGAGCTGTACGAGATATCCGACGACATTGACATAGTTCAGSGAATTAACACATTGTGGATGGATGACAACACTCCAGCCTCGAAAGCATTCGACGCAGTACCCGCCGGGGAAAGCATAGGATAAGCATGACCTCTACTCTACTAAAAGGAAGAACGACTGGAGTGCGGTTGTAAACTCGACTATAACTGTGCAAGCGGTGTCTGCGYCAATAAAGAATAGGRATATGTACAGTGTRCACATACCGACCGAACTTTTGTTTCATTTGTTAAATGGGATCTTGATCCGAAGAGCCTAGAAGCTTCTAAAAGGATCTCGAGAGATTCTGTTTGATGTAGGACAAAAACCGTGATCGAATGGAGAAGAATTTTCTAGCAGTAGAACCAAGCAAGTGTTATGGCCCAATCATAGTTGTTGACCTAYATATTATCGGTGTGTACCAGTGTGTTGATATCAAATGAAGTGGTTGAGATGAATTTAGACAAAATGGAAACCGAAGGCGACAAGTTATGTACTAACAACCAAAATTGAGAAGAGAAATATATTAATATTTTTACCCGAAACACTTGAACTGATTTTGTTATTTTCTTTTTTGAGGAGCGAAGTAAAAACAGGCAATTTAAAAAAAGATATATAATGAGGTAAAATATGCACAGAAAAAGAAAATGTGTGCAATAATATAATCTAAATTCGACAAAAGCAAATTTAACAAATTATCTACTAATAATTAGCAGAGGGCAAGCGAAGAGAATAAAAATTAAATTGAATGGGAACAGCACCTCATTCGTGTGTAACGGTTGCTGTCAAAAAMCGTAACGCATGTAACACTGCAAATGGAACACGACTTAAACGGCAAACAACAAGCAWAAGGCCATAGCGGCGGTTGGTCCCCTGAGAAAAATTGCATTCCGAAAACTTTTTTATTTTCACGTCAGAGATGTCGATTGCGCGCTTAGCAACTAATCGCCACGTGCGTGCCWCAAGACGTTTGCGCGTATTGCGTTTGGCTGCGTGTTTGCGTTTGTGGCATTACCGACCAATTGCTTGTCCGGTCGCTGTGGTCGCACGGTTGCGACATGTCACAGTTTTAAGGAGAAYATTTACGAGCAACGTGCGACAAATACATGCTGCACCATGCTGACCGCCGGCCAGTGTACTCTAGGCACATGTCATGTCATTGTGTGTTGCAACTTTCGAGTGTGTGGCAATGAGTGGGCACAAATCGAAGTGTTGCGTGTCATAAGCTGTCGAATATCGGCCATAAATGTGTACACAAAACATCAGAAATATATAGTGTATATATATAAATGTATATATGTATATACGCTGCATATACCACCACCAACAATCTGCAACACTGCCAACTGCCAAGCAATCAGACTCGGACCACCAGCGTGCTGTCTGCCCAGCTTCGTTATGAGTACTCACCAAATTAACAGCTAATTTAGTTGTCAATTTTGGTGTAMAAGTTTTTTTGAGTATCATTATTATTTCTTTTTTAATCTAGGCTTGCTATGGATTGCATTTTAATGGAACWTAAATCAAAAAAGTGGCAACGTCAGTTCAGCTTTTATTCTTCCAAATCGAGTTTATAAATCATATAGATCTAAAAACTGCTTTATGAATTAAAAATCGCTGGACATTTATTTCATGCACAAAAGAAAATTACATAAATTATTGCTGAAAAATGTCATGGCAAAATATTAAAAACTTTTCTGCCTAAAATGTTGTTTAATTTACAATGCTTATAAATCAATATTTTACTTATGAAAAAAAACTAAATAAAAAATTATATGCAAATTTTAGCTGAAAAGCTGTTTGGTAGCCTGCCACTTGTTGCAAATGAAGTAATAAATAGCCGCAGAAATTTAAAAATGAAAATGGACCATTTTTATTCAATAAAAGCTGCACAGAAGCTGGAATACCTTTCACAGGTGCGTTTTTTACTTGTGTTGCCTTTTATATTTTAGGACTTGGCAAYCCTAGTATTACATACTCAAAATTTTTTGACAAACGGCCGTTACTTGTGTAGTTTACAGTAACTCAAAATATTCATCGCAGGCAACAACGATTATTTTTTAGAACTTTCGACGTGGATTAAGCRGTTACATGGGTATACGGGGTTCAAATAATCGATTTTTTTATTGTCTAAATTCTACAACATCTAGAATATTCTCCTAAATTTTCGAGTTGATCCGAGTAATACTTTCGGAGATAAAGCCTTGAGAACTTGTGCGCACGAAACTAACCAGGTTAAGTTTATTTCGAGGGGTTATCGGAAATGGCATCGCAATGGCCGAGTTTAAAATATTTYTTCTAACAATTTCAGAATTTCTTTGTAAATAGTGTATGTTTGTAAAAAAACAAAAAAATTAAAAAAAATGCTTAATTTTTTGTTTGAGAAAAAAATGGTTGGAAAATGCTGTTTTTACCCGAGAAAGCCCATATAACCCTTTAACTCAAGAACACTGCTTCGAYGAAATTAATTAAATTTGTGGCAATGAAGCTCCATTAATGATCAGTGTTTATCGATAGTATGGTGAATCCAATCGAGGTYACTCCGAAACGAATTTTGTGAAGGTAAAAAAACAGTTGTTCTTCCGGAAACTATTGATGCTGGCGCACATACTTTGATATTGTAAAATCATCATTTGACCTATTGTAAGATTGAGACAATAGGCATTAGTGGGAYCTGTATGCATTCAATATGAATAAAAATTTCATTGAAAAGAGGCTCGGGTCGATTGGTSGAGAGAAATGTTAAAAAATATGAAAGCGGTCCTTCGAAACACGTTTATTACATCGTGACAGATGATGAATCGTRTATTTACGGGYAGGAAATCGAAAGTATTACAGCTGTTGACTRTGCGGGCRTTTCAAGATAAGCCGWATCCAACAAAAGCTGTTCACACACGAAGCACACCCAAGCAAATGGTTGCCAGTTTTTTTTTTTTGGGAAAAGTTGTACATGTCGCTACCATACCTCTAGAACAAAGAAGTGTAGTAAATTCTGGGTGCTAGGCAATCATTTATTGCCAGTTSTTTTTCAAGAAATCAGGAATCATCTCTGATCACTCTTCACCACGACATTGCGAACTTTCACACAGTGACTAAAACAATTGCATTTTTGACCACTTAAAACACAGATTTAGCCCTGACTTGGCACCGAATGACTTTTATTTATTCCCGTACATAAAAGATAAACTAATAGGTCAACGTTTTCGACCCCCGAGCAGGTTGTTGATACGTTCAGAATGCATGTTTTGKATATACCACAATCAGAGTGGCAAAAGTGCTTCGACAATTGATTCAAACGTATCGGAAAGAGTATAGATCTTAATTGAGAATATTAATGTTTACCAAAAAAAGAGATACCGAAATATTAAAGGCAATCCTCGTATACATATGAGAACATTAAAATATTTAATTTTAAATAATTCAATCATTAATTAATTTGTTTAATTTTTTTAGTTAAAAACGAAACGCCACAAAATATTTTACCAGATGTGGAAGAACTACACCAACACAAATTACGTGAATAAATCGTCGGCTAAAACACAGCTAAATATTTCAGAGGCAAGTACAAATTTACTATTGCATTAATTTGTTTAAAACATAGCAAAAAATTTCCCAGCAATAAAGTGTCGTTTTGTCACTATTYATTTTGAAAATGTGTTGGTTTTCCAAGTGCGAGTTCAGCGCCTAGACATTATTTCAGCTTTCATGCTATGCAAATGCCCATTTACATACAAACATTTAAATGTATACAATTTGTTTGTATTTAAATGCAACACAATTTCAATTAAAAYATTTTTTTCACACAAAATCCTCAATTTTATTCAAATAATTTTTCTCCAAGCGATTGAGGTCAATTGCATTGCTGTAGAATTGATTTCTAAAAAATCTCAATCATTTACTTACGAACTGGCCGSAAACCAACGCCGCCACCAAACGCACACATACATATGTATGTGAGTGTTTGCGCATAGTGTTGCTGGCATTAGCCGTTGCAATTGTTACATGTTGCATGAACGAGGGAAGTCACGAAATACGTTTGTGGCATGTTAACTCGATTTTGCAGCAGTCGTTACAACTTGTGCTTTATGAAGTGTTAAGAGGGATTAATTTAATAGTTTTAAATTTTTAAAATCTACACTGAGAAAAGTTGTCGATTTTTTTTAGTTTTAAAGATCCAAAGTCGTACCAGTGSTRCCAATCATATTGTGTCATACCATATAGTGTTGGAAAGGTGAAACTTTAAGCTTCAATTAACCAAAACTGAAAAATTAAATTCKGGGAGGYTGAAAAAAAGTTACAGCTGTTCAAAAATAAGTGAAAATTATGATGAAAACCGCGACATTTTGAGATTTTTGTATAAAAAAGGGAAGAATGCAAAGCAAGCCAACATGAAAATTGTAAAGTTTACGGAGACGATGCTGTATCAGTTCGYGTAGCACAACAGTGGTTCGCTCTCTTCCGTTGTGGAAATTTCTATGTGAAAAATGCAGCTCGCTCTGGTCGACCTATTGTTGAAATTATGGAAAAGATTGACCAGGACCGTCACATAAGCAACAATGGCATCGTTAAAGAACTTAAGATTCATCATCAAACGGTTTTCAACCATTTAAGAAAGGCTGGCTACCAATAAAAGCTCGATGGTTGGGTAACACATGAATTGTTTGTGAAAAGTTTAATGGACAGAATTAACAATCTGAAGACGAAAAGTGGATCAAATGCGAAAATAATGTGCGAAAAGGATCATGGTTCAATCATGGTGAAGCCCAACAAATGATCGCAAAGCCTAGATTGACGCCGCGAAAGGTTATGCTGAGTGTTTGGTGGGATTGAAAATTAATCATCTACTATGAGCTGCTCCAACTAAATCGAACGATTGATCCTGTATTTTACTGTCAACAACTGACGAGATTGAGGCAAGCAATCGAAAAATGGCCAGAACCGATCAACAGAAAGGGCTTCGTCTTCCATCAGGACAACGCTAGACCATACATATGTTTGATGACTTGGCAAAAACTGGGAGAGCTTGGCTGGGAAGTTGGCTCCAAGAGAAACCTATGAAAATTACTGTACTTGGGACGCAGTTTTTCGCCGAGAAACCACAAAACTTTTACACTGATGGAATAATGTCTCCAGCGATCAAATTTTTCGGCTCTATGTTAATTAAGCTTTGAAAAAATTGGTAGAATCCTTTGAGACCAAAAGAACATTCAAAATCTTTTTTCCAGATATTTTCAAAAACTTCATCGATAGTAAAAAATACTGCTCTAATAAACAGATCAATTTACTCTRAATCGAAAAGCCGATATGAGAATATTCCTGACATAATACTAGACCCTGATAAGTTATGATATTCTGATGGACTTGTTTTTCCAAATGATACGCTACACAACATCTAGGTCAAGAAACTCCGAAAAAAATATGTATGTAAAGATCCAAAGATGCAAAAATACAAGAAAATAGTTTATTTAAAGAAGGTACCGAAACTGATGCTTTGAAGCAAAAGAARAACTACTAAAATGGTTCGAAAACTTAGAAGATTGATATTTGTATCGGTGTACTGACATCCAAATTGAATAATAMAATCAAATTTTCCCAAATTTGTGCTTTTTATTATAACAACATGAACTTTTCAGCTTTCATGTTTGCTCAAGTATCTTGCGAAGTGAATTGAGAATTTTTATTTCTGTAGAAATTGGCGAATAAGATTTGAATATAGAAACAACAAACGTCTGTAAGGTAAAAATCGTAATCGGAAATGTTTCTCAGAATTTTTTAAATGTACGTTAATACACATCCTTTCATATAGTATATGTATATCTAATGACCCTCGAGCTGTTAATTATATACTTTCTCAAAGCGTTCGTTTAAAAGTTCATTGAAATGCTTAAAAAGCTTTAAAATGCAAATAACTGATATTATTTTTAATCACAGACTTTTTTGTAATTAAATAAGACACGCCGACGGCGGCAAGTGAAGCGCGAGAGGGCGAGAGAGCGACAGAGAAACCGAGGAGACACAGCTGCGGCTGCAACCGGACACATGAATTCAAACGAAATCTGCAGCAAATTGCAATGAACGATCAATAACGAAGAAACTGAACAACAACAAAAAAATACAAAAAAAAAAAGAAAAAAAAAATTAAAACAGCAACCAACCAGTAGGCAATTACATATTTGTAAAACACTAATTTGCAGTTGGAAAATTACAACAAAAGCAAAGCACGAAGTAAACACAACACACACACACACTTCTTGCCGCATTTGCGGGCAGCCCACAGCAGCAGTGGCAACGAGTTAATCAAAATGGATAAAGATCAAAATCATTGGATGAAATTTGCAAGCGAAATGCAGAAGTAAGTGAGAGGAGGAAGGGAGGCATGTAATATGCAAAAAGCTACCAGTTTATTGGCTTAAAGATGCTGCTTGTGGTTGTTGTCGTGACATGGGCAACYATTAATAACGACMTGTATGTTGTTSGCTGTCACAAATAGACTGAACGATCAAAATTTTTTTCCCTGCTGTTGTATGCAACAGTAGCATTTGTGGCAGCTAGCAGGCAGAAGCCGAATGCGAAGGCGCTGTGCTGCATATGTGAAGCCAATTAATTGGAGCTTAAGCCGCCGCTTGAGATTTGAATTGGAAATTGAGGTGTTGTTGTTGTTGTTGACGGCATTATTCTGTTTATTGACTTGCCTGCGTCAAGCCAATCAACATGAAAATGACAAATCGCTGTTGCCAACGTGCATGTATCTAATTGTAACTGTCAACTGTCAAAACGGTTTATATCCGCCGGTGGCAAATGACAAGTTGCACGCTTGCGCTTAATTAAATTTAGAAAAAAGAAACACAAAAGCAAAATCAGTTGGAAAAAAGAAGCGATCGTAGAAAAACTGTTAAAGATGACAAAGAAAAAAAAAATGGTGGCTCAAGTGGCAGTGTGGCCCAGCGGTGGACGTACAAAAGTGACACTCTCACAGACAAATTACCAATCTCCCGCTGTAGCATTTGCAATTCCAATTACACTTTTGAGCCAAGCCGCGTCTCGTGAAGCAAAARAACTCACCGTGCCACATATGTGAGAACTTGCAACACTGTAAAAAATCRTATACAGGGTTTTCCGTCCGGTTGAGTCAATTGTTTTTAGTTGCAGCTGCCAAGTTTTATGATATRATGATGAATATGAGCGTGGATTGATACCATCGGCTGAGAGCTTTGGGGGGTCTATTCCCAAGACAGTCGGATATCGAACGGACCCGGATTKTTTAACCGGTCAAGGACTGTCGACTCGACAGCATTCTGCCACTATAACTACAAAAAAAGTTTTGCCGAGTTTTGCAAAAATAGAGACTAACCCAAAGAAGCCATTTTTTCTCCGAAGAGTCAACGTGTTGGGTTTTAGGGCGAGACTTCGAGAGAGAGATCTTAAAAGCTCTGGAGAAATACATAAGTGAGAGTTCCGGAATACTCAGAAGGGTACCAAAAATATTTTTATGAAAGATCCCGCTTTTGGAACCAAATATTAGACCCTATTCGATATAAGGTTGGCAATAAAAAGGACGTGTCTGGTGTCGGTTATGGATGAAATTATTCTTTTGCCACTCTTTTCGTTATAAATCAAYAGTGACCGATGAACCTGGAGACCGATGTAACGATGATCTTTCCGAAAACATGAGGTCCAAGTGGGTTATAATCGACATTTCCCAGGGTTTTTTTTTTTTAGACGTAAGGTTAAATAATTAAGCAAAACAGGAACTCTCAAGGTCAGTAATCCAAGATAATTTACCAATTTCAAACGAGTCTACAAATAAATGCTATTTCAAGTGCTACACAAATTTTTTACTACCCCTCGAAACCGAAAATTTCGTATTTTTTCGATTGTTTCCATCATCGACTCACTCTTCTCGAAACACCTATTAGCAACCGCATGTGTACGCAGTAATTTTTTATTAACACAGTCCACGCAAGAATTGAAAAACACCACCTGAACGTGTGGCACGAAATTCGCATTAACCTAACCTTATATATCTCAAAATAGCTACAAAAACAGTTGCACTGCAGTACAACGGTGACCAACAGTTAGATGATAATGTAACCAATAATGGCCGTTTGGCAGTGTGCTACACAGCATGCTGCTCCCATTACGGGCCAAATGCAATTTGTTGCAGCGCAGCATGAACGCGCATGCGCATTGAAGCTGTACAAAAATGAATTCATTACAGCGACTACGCAGTGCTGATATCAGTGGCAGCAACAGTGCGTGGCGGCGGTGTTGGAGGCGTAACAAAATACCGAAATTCCCCTGACATTTGCGGAATTCCAGTGTGGCAACTCCCAGGAACGCTTGTAATCTCCAGCAGCTTGATCGAATGATTGCGCATGCGCCAATGTGGTAGTGGCTGTCGCTGTGGCTGTGGMTTATCCAGACAGTGCCAAAGYGGTAAGGCCAATAATGGAGAAATCGTGTCGTTGGCCGATGGTATGATCGGCATCTCCGACTTGTATTTTGATGAATTAGTAGTTTGTGGGYTGTCAAGCAATTAAAAATGCTCGAAATGGCAGGAAAGAAAATATTTGAATGTAATTAGTGTAAGTGCGCAAAAATKATTGCAAATGCGAATTTTTGCTTTCCAAAATTGCAATATCAYTTTTTGTGGAATGGAGAGGAGTAAGAAAGATACCATTAATTTGTAGTTGTAAATAAGACGATGAAAAGCGTCTCGTACCTAGAGTACTACAAAGCAATTAGTCATGAATATTTTGGTATCACTAAGTATAGGAACTCTGTCCATATAACGGCGAGGGATTTGTGGGTTGAAAGAAACCGTTGGTGGAGAGGGCCAGTGAGSTTCTTTACGGATGAGTCAAAGCTTGAGAGGAATGTTGGTTGGGGAGCTCACTGTCAGGAGCTCTCTATTAACTCCAACTTCCGACTTATCGACTATTGCAGTGTTTTCTAGCTTATATAGCTGCCAGGCCACAGCGGAATCGCACGAGATTGTAAAACTGATGACCCTAGAACCGCTATCGGTAGAATGGCGGGTCGGTGCTCCCTTATCCTCTGCTGTTCTACCTAAATAACTGGTATTGGCGTGAGCTCGGTCAGTGCTGGGYCGCTATCAATACATGCRCCGTCGGAAAAACACCYTTGGTCCAAGATCGATCGCAAGACATAAAGTGAGTAATGCTAGCAACGCCCTAGTTGTAGGGCTTCTAATACGTCATGACCCTAATGCTATCCATAMAGTARGGCTRGGAAACGCCATCTGCAGAAGCTGTATGGAAGAAGATGGRCTGGAAACAACTCAYCACWTCCTTCTTCACTGTCCCGYGACATATTTATATTCTGACCAGAAGCTGTGACGCGTCTTTGATAGAAGTTTGATAACTTGTTTGCTTTTTCTGCAGTCGATCACTACATCGAAAATAAATGGGGTCCATAAAAATGTGTTCTGTTAGAAAACAGGTTTGGTTCTAATCWGGAAGAAGCGATTGGAAATTGTGCTAGGTATTATCCGGAATGTTCAGAAGGTCAACAATAAAAACAAGAATCTATACAGGGTTTGTTAAATAAAGGTTTAAAATAATCCATCATATAATCGCCCAGAACGACATCTCTTCCTTTCTTCATTCCTTCTAACAACTTGTCCGAATCATCAGCCGCAATTTCACCACCTATTTAACTCCATGGTCACATAAAACAAGATATAAACAACAAAAAACCAACAACAATAGCAATGTCGTCTCAGTCTCCTTATTGGTGTTGGTGYCTCTAACTCAATGGAAATATTCGACACTTCTGACCATTACTAATGATTCGTTAATTGTTTTATTGACACAACCATAATTAAACAATTGCCAACCATAACGAGACACTACGTTATGATTGCATCATGTAGCTTGAAAGCAATTAGCTAAACACCAACAACGCCGGATGGAATTTAATAAAATTCCCTTTTTCGTTTGGGGCGAAAGAAATTAAAATGGAATGCAATGCAAGAAAATGGAAAAAAAATAAAAAGAATTTTTACAGATGGCGCGCCCTGTAGGAAAAAATTACACGATATTTGTAAGTGACAGCTCAATGAAGTAGGAAAAGTTAGCAACTAGAAGTAGAGGCAGACCAAAAAAAAAATAATATTTATCAGAGGTAGGTAGTAAGAAAATTCCGAATATGTTGGAATCAAACTGATATTCCATAGGTAAGAAAAAAATATCGTATATGGAAGCTATATGCCAAAGAAAAATCTGTAGGATTTCAAATCAATATCTAAAAAAAACTAAGAGACTTGTTTGTGTATATACGGACAGACCTAAACGGCTCAGCACGTCAACCTCAACATTTACCATTTATTTTATAGTTTTTTTTTCAGTGTTGTAAACTTCGTTGCAAACTTGGTATACATACGGAGTAAAAATCTCCAACAGCTTCTACGGAAAGGTGGCTTAGGTGTTAAAAAATCTTAGTTGATTCGGATGGAAGATGAGATGCTTTTTCACGTGATAGAATCCAAAAGTCATAAACTAGTTTTCGCACGTTAGCTCCCTTTTCGTAGAMSAGGTCACATATGATTAAGTAAGGTCATAAAGTTTTGCAAATAATTTGTTAATTTTTGCAATTAAACTATGGGTAAAAAACCGACGAGTCTAAATGGTAAATATAAATAGAAAGAGGTTTTAAATTTGAAAAATATGAGAATTCAATAAATAAGAAGATTTTCGCTAGAAACCAGAAGAGAAAAAGAAAATATAATGGAATACAAACAACCGAGATATCTTCTCTGGACCTCTAAAACCTATTTAAGAGAACATAAATTTTCATAAAAAAATCGAGGCATTTTTATATAATAAAGTATAGCGCTCCGCAGAAAATCCACGTTCCTAATTACGTAGCGCTCACTGTAGTTTATGGTATTTGTAATATTGTGCTGCTTTCTGAACAGATAATCTTTATTAAGCAAAATATATGACCAACTAGAAAATGCCATRTCACAAAATACCACTACAGTGACACATGCATACATACTAACACAATTCCATTGGCGGCTTTATGACATAATTTGAAGTGTACACACATGTACCTGCAATAATTTATAGTGTAACCACCATGTGACAGCTGCTCAGCTCGGCGGTGGTGTTGCAACAATGCCACACTTTCATGTGCAACATGCGCGGTATATTTATCAGCGACATTAGAGCATATTTGTAGGAAAAATTGGCGCGCTTTGTCGCAGAACAGCGCAACGCCCGAAGCGCTSACATAAAACYACAGVAACATCATTATTAAACTTACATGTAAATGCACAMGCYRAAYGGCCAATCAGTGGCACTTAAAGGATGGTGGGATGGTTAAGTTGGCAGCGACGCATGCGCAGCTACATACTATGTTCATAGATAGCAAAGTGGCGGTTAGGTTGAGACATGCTATTTTATGAGTTGCGGCAAAACAAGCAACTGCATTTGGTCGTACAAGCCACTGCATGTGGTATAGAAGCCAACGATTCACTGAAAGCGGCAGCGAAGAAAATATAGGAGGTAGAGGAATTCATAAGAAAAAAACATAAAATATTTCGCTGGAATTGTGGTTTTAAATTAATTAGTGGGCAACATTTGCTGGATGCCATTGCAAATTTTTCACGCAGAGTGCAGACGTTCATAGTTATAGTTGTAGATCTGTTTTCTTGTCTTTAGCTGTAACTATGAACATCTGCTTTCTGTGTGAAAAATTTACAATCACTACTGTAGATTGGCCATACAAACATACATACGCATTCAAAAATTCACAGCGAAACTGATATCTAACGATTGGGAATGTGACAATTTTTTAGATGATACGCAGCAGACATAGCTTAAAGTAAAGCTTCTTTAGAAGAGCTATATAGGTAGTCTTTTATAATTCGGTAACTCAGAACTTTATCGTAAAGCTTGACAGTTTTGACGTTATGCTTACTCATAACGCTTTGACTTACGACCATTAATTGCGTTGTTTACAGTAACTTAAAATATTCATCTCGGAAAAAAGTGGAAATTAATCAGGAAACTTTTCTCTCGAATAAATTTTATAATTTTTACAACTTTCGACGAAGATTAACTCAGCAACAGTGCACTTAATTTAATTTAATTTTTTGACGATGAATCTTTATCAAGGACCGGTGTTAAACGATGGTATGACGAATTCAATCGAAGTCGTAGATCACTCCAAGACGAAATTCGTGAATGACGTCCAAGCTCAAAACTAATATTGAAAGATCGTTATGTGACTCATCGTGACAGATCATGAATAGTGAATTTACGCGTGAGAGTCCGAAACCTGTTCGCGGACGAAGCTCTTCCAAGCTAATTGTTGTGTTGGAACTGGCCGTCAATAATCTCGGCCAGTTTCTTCATACGTACGCTGTAAAAGTAGGTCGATAGGGTCAACAAACGACGCCTTATCTTTTCTGTTCATTTGAAATTTCTCTTCAGTGAAGTTGGCTATTTCATCAGGGAAAGATACACGATCCAACAACGAATCGAAATTATT
>NW_017534875.1:700133-704725 GCF_001853355.1 Bactrocera latifrons
TTGATATCCCAAATCGTTTGTGTTTTACTTTTAAGATCATTTTTGATTACATTTATATGTACATATTTACAAGGAAGCACTTTTCCTACGATCAACTAATTTGAATATTTACAAGCAGGCGGATCACAAATATAATTATTTCCATCAATGCATGTCAACATGTTTATATAAATAGCACTTTTAATCAACTTTTTAATGTAATTTCGCCACAAACCACGGCTAACTTCTGGTACATAAATCGAACGCATAAATGCCCATAAAAATGCGCACAATGACAAAGTAAGGCTTATAAATGTTTATTAACAACTTACAACAACAATAAAAAAACTAAAATCACTGCCACTGCAGGAAAAAAATTGGATGCTAAAGGTAAAACTAAAAGAAGAGAGCGAAAAACAACAAAAATTTATGAATAAAAAAACTAAACAGAAAAGCGGCTGCCCCGTAGCCAAAATACCCTTCAAAGGTGCATTTCTTATAGCATAAAAGGATATAAAAAAATATTTTTTATTGATTTTGTCAAATCAACTTATATGGTAGCTAGATGCTATAGTAGTCCGAACTGAACGATATGTTCGGATATTGCGTTATTGCCTTAGACAATAAGCCATGCAAAATTTCGTCAAGTTATCTCGTCAAATGCAAAATTTTTTCATACAAGAGCTTAACTTTGATGATATGCTTGTATGGCAGTTATTTGCTATAATAGTCCGATCTCCAAGTCCTTAGGATATTAGACCGTTGCATTGGACAACATTTTGTGCAAAATTTCGTGAAGTTATCTCGTCAGCTTCTTGRAGAGAAAAGAACGAGTGTAAAAATTCGGATCGAAAGCGGAAAAACTGAGGGTATTGACAGGCCTTCATGYGGAAGGCTTGTTCAGGGTATTATAATAAATTCCATTAAAAAAGCAGGAAAAAATGGCAATCGCTGGCAAATAAATGTCAACAACGCTTGTCGCTGATATCGAGCGCGAATAAACGTACATATATACAATCGCACAATCATGTGTGTAAGTGTATGCGTCTGTGTATTTTACGCCATGGCTTGTGATGTGCCCGTCATAGCTGTCAACACGCATGACATTTTGTGTAAATTGTCGCTAAATATTACGTTGCACCGTCATCGCGAACACTCAATTTTCCAAATGATATTCAATATGGTAACTTAAGTCGGGCCTTACATAGAGTGATATACCCCCCACCGGCGGTAATTTATATTTATTTAATATACATATGGGTATGTATAAATTTACTAAAATATATAGTAAAAAAAAAAAAAAAGTGTTGTATTTGCAAGTACCGTTGCTTCATAGGCACAGTGGGGTGGGAGCGTAGAAAACTACATAAAAAATACCCATTTTTTTGCTAGTAGTTTTTACCAAAACTTGCACTTACAGARTTGCAAATGCTCTCTGATAAGACAAATTTCAACAGCAGGAACTCGTTTCCCGAAATATCTGCCAAATCATTTGAGCGGACTCACAAGAGATGCCGTGCTTGTCTATTTCCTTCCTTCTAACACTTGACTGACGATTTTCAKGCACCATATGCTTCACTTTTTAATACTTTCATCAGTTGAAGGGGTCGAAGGTGGTCCAGAATGARGCATGTCTTCAACGATCTCTCGACCGTCTTTAACCGACTGATAAATTAAAAACAAGCACTTTAACCCTCACTATAAAAAAAAAAATTAATATATTCCTCTGTCTGCCTCTTCCACCAAAATCTGCCCACAGTGCCACCCAAGACAACCCTCCCATTATGTCAGCTATCAAGCTGCGCCGAAGATGCTTTTTAAGCGCGCAATGTGCAACAAGTTCCAAGAGCGCAGCAAGCCAAGTTGAATGCCCGGTCGGCCAATTGACTGCTGTCAATGTTGAAATGACTCGACTTCACTTGACTTGCGCACATGCGCATGTGCAGCTGCAGCAATAATGACGGTAGCAACAGCAGCGAACAACGGCAATGCCACGGGGAGCATGAACAAGGCAATGATGCAGTGAGGCTGCGCGACCAACCAGCCAACCAACGACGACAAACGAGCGCATAAATTTATAATTTCAATTAGGAAGCTTAGTCATGGCTGCTGTTGAACGGACTTTTGGTAAATTGAAGCGTACAACGACGGCTAAGCGTTGAGCCGAGCGCAGCGTAGTGGTGGACCAAATGATGGGTTGCGAGAATTCTATGTTGCCTGCTTCTTGCGCTTTTWCGCTCCTTTTTCATGTAAGTATACTATAATTGTATGGACATGTAGCTGAATTTGCGGCGGCTGTGCGACAGACGTGGAGGCAGCGATCGGTAATCGGCGTGGTGATCGAGTTGGGAATTGATTACCATCGATCGCAATGAATGCTGATAATCAAGTTCTTAAAATGTTTGTGAGCATGATAAAATGTAACTGCGTTGATGGCGATGGTGTGCTAAAGGTGTAGCTGAAAAGATGCTATTATGTAGATATCATTATCTTAGTGGTCCGAGTGCTTGTTGCTTCGACGACTATTTACTAAATCGCTTTKTTGAAATGTAAATAAATCTCTATTATGTGTAAAACGTAGTTTGGCGGTGGTCCGCTGAGATATTTACTGTCGTTTGGATTAGCTTTCGTTATTTTCTTTATTTGCWGTTATTTAAACTTAGTCACATTTCAATTACTATTTAAGGTTCCTTAGAGAAAAGGTACAAATATGAGCGCAGGTCTTTTAAGGGAAAGGACTGGTTTTTGCTGCTATGGAATAGATTTAATTGATTTAGAAGGAATATATCACAGTATTTAATTTAATTGGATTATACATAGCCGACAGATCCTTCATTAGTGACCGTATTATGGGTTACTCTTTATGCTGAAAGAGATTTGAAGAGCTTGGTAGAGCGTTTAGTGGCGATCCTTTCTTGGATCAAGCGCAAGTCGACGTCACTGAACCGTGGGTCCAGAAAACGGTAGTTCCGAGAGGTCGGACCATAAGGAGAGGGGTGTTAGATGAGCTGTTTTGATGGGGTATGTAAAGAGGTGGTTATTATCATGCTGGGTCTATTAGCATGCAAAACTTTTGTTTAATATGACATTCTCAATTCCAATTAGCTTGTAGGTAAGTTTACTGCAATATCCAGAACGAAATGGCAAAGAATCACTTGGCAAGTCGAAGTCTGAAATAGGTGGTATTTGAACACAAAGGACGCCGTTCACTGGAAAAGTCTATAACTCAACTGTGAATGGACCTCAGTGTTTCTCTTCGACAGAGAGATGTCTTGGTGTTCCTAGGAGTCTGTTCAGCTCCAGGTAGATGGCTGTAAGGATTGGTTCTGCAGAAGCGTCACAGCAGAAACTGCGCGTTGTGTTCCTTAATCAGGACTACTCTGTCCTCTCAACCTCTTTGAAGTAGTAACTTTATACTTCCAAAGCCTTAGGCTCTAATAGAACTTTTATAAATGTAGTCCTTTKTGAAGTCATAGAAAAGATGAACTTCTGCTTTCGCGCTTATAAATTTTCATTCCCGCCAATGCGTTGGGATGTCTGAAGGTATGCGCTCCCAACTGCATAGCTTTGATCTCCCATATGGAGGACGGTCAAAAAGGAAGTGTTGAGTTGTTTCTACCTCGTCATCTTCCGTACAGCTTCTGCAGATGGTGTTTCCCCGCCTTACTGTATGAACACCAATAGATCAGTAGCCTGTTAAAACCACCACAACTAAGGAAAGTGTAGCCTTRCTGGGGGCAAAGAGATYACAAGATCTATTKSRACAAAAGGAATATGTGACAGCGTATGTAMMGATGGTGGCACARCGCTGACCAAGATACCGCGAAGCCTCGCTGCCATTCTACTGAAAGCGGTTGTAGGGTGCTTATCCTGTCTAGCTCATCAACTTTACAATTTCTTKCGATTCCGCTGTGACCTGGCACCWTACCACTTTTAGCACAAAGAGGCTCGATGCTATTGATAGCGAGGTTAGGCACTCCTTGACCAAATTTGAACACACTGTTAAAGAGTTAGTATCGCCGCCTTGCTGTATGAGTGGATGSTCAAATATCTGAAGGCGACTGTACTCACAAGCAGTAAATCTACTGCTACCTTAATGGCGGCAATCAAGGCTTGGAAAACACTGCAGTAGTCAGGAATTCTGAAGCCGGACTTAATGGAGAGCTCCAGCCAATAAACCTCTCCACTAACCTTCCCCCAAGCTTTGACCCATCCGTAAAGAACCTCACTGCTSCTCTCCTCCAACAGTTACTTCAGAAGGATCGGCCGGAGTTCAATTTGACAACTCCATGATCCGAGTGATCCGTTATGAAATGAAAGTTTTTGAAAATTTCCAAGGAACATGTTCCAGACACGTGTTCTTTTGGGATCCCAGATTCTCTGTGATCTAARARCTTCAGCTTTTCCTACTGAATTTCWGTWTTTTTTCATTTTATTCGGAATGTCAYCACCTGAGATTTAGGGTTGCAAAAAAGTGGAAGTCTCAAGAGCCCATTAATTTAACAAAACCACAATGGAAAAATAAATAATATCAAATATTATTTTCTGCTGTTGTAGTAAATGATATAGCACATTAAGAATTAATCGCATGTTGCGACGCATTGAAGATGGAA
>NW_017534875.1:704918-714696 GCF_001853355.1 Bactrocera latifrons
TGTACGCCCTTCTAGATTTATAGGTACATTTTACGAAAATACGAAGTGTAAATTTGCTAAAACTGCTAAAACCGTTATCAYATGTACAAATTGTGGGTGTGTGGCTGCCTGTCCGCAGTTGCGATCGTGCAAATCACGGCCAAATGCCAAAGCGCGGGCGCTTGTAAAGCATATCGCAGCTATCTATAACATTTGAAGCACAACAGCAACAACAATGGAAAAGCATATCCATGCGCGTATTAGAGGTGCTTTAAGTTGTCGCCAGCAGAAAAGCTATGCAGCAATTACGGCATTTACGGCGGTCGTTATCCCGCCGCACGATTGTGTATTTTATTGCGATTATTAATAATAAATAAGCATTCGCYCGATAAGCAAACAGCAAACGCGCGAGCGAGTGCGTATTTATGTCGGCCAGCTGCGTGATTTATGAGCGCAGCAGTGCATAGGCGCATGCAACATGCCACACGGCTTACAACACGGTGTCGCACAGCATGGCATAGCACATGCATAGACAAACGCCGYCGCGTTTTCTTTTCACCCACTAACGRGCTAAGCAGGACCACAGTCAATACTAGCTGGCTTTTTATGCCGCAACTACATATGTATAGTATGTGGCAGGCAGCAGCCACTCACTTCAGGCCGTTATGGCAATTTTACGCCAATAATCGATTTGGACGCCAAAAATTATTTTCGGTCTTTCGAGCGCATAAATTTTTGCCATTTCAAATACAATTTTACTCTAAATTGTTTACGCATATATTAAATACATTTTTTTTTACATAATTTATTATTATTTTTTCGTTGAAAAATTCGCACACAATTTTCAAATTCATTTATCACAATTTTTTTTTTTGTGGCCACATTGTTTTTGAAGTGCACACTGAAAGGCCCAAATTGTTATACAATTAACGGAAAGTGGAACAAATATTATGTTTTTGTATTTTTTATTGTTGTTGTTCCATTTATAATTGCCACTGTAATTGCCGCCTGTCCGTTTGTTGCAATATCGATTAGTTTTATTGGAAAATTGATGCATCTACATAATTGATGGGTAAATCGGCATTATAGCCATGTGTATATGGGTGTGTGTGTGACTCTTGTTTGTAAAGGCGATGCGCCTGTTGCAGCCGGCATAATGTAAAATGTTCCAGCGACGATGAGGTAATGACTTATAAAAGATGTAACAGCGCCTAGTTTATCGTAGGATTTCATAGACGATTTTCTAAGATATAGACAACCTAGGTGAGGTGGTGTAAAACCAGGGGAGCGTTTTGTGCGAAAAGCGCTGCAACATAGCAGAGAGCAGACCAAATCAAGAAAAATAGAAATTATAGAACTTTCTGCTACCTTATCTAATCACTCAGCACACAACCTTGTTCAGGATGTCGCTGAAGATCTCTTTATTACGTTCTCAGCTCGCTGAAACGTGTTATTTTAGGGTCTCAGATCCTCAAGACCTAGATCCTTTAATCACTCACTAAGAGGTGATATAGGAACAGGAGCGTGCTTCTGCTGTGGTAATCCATACACCGATAGTAGCTTCAAACTAAACTACTACAAGTCAGTCTTTCAGGACGACATCGTGGACATAACAGAAGGTGCCAAGTAGGCTTCTGCTCTAACTAGAAAATCCAAAAAACTCTTTGGTGGATAGCGTCAATTAAGGCTATCCGTACCGACAATAACTGGATTATATGCAGTTAACTCGGTTAATATCATCTCGGTACCTARTCAAGAATACGAATAAGATAAGAATAATAAAGATAGACGAGTTGGTCCGCTCGGGGTAGCTGGAAACACAATTCCCCTTAGCTGCCGCAGATCATTCAGCTTCTTCAAGGATTCTTTGTACCAATGGACCCTAGAGSAACATCAGAAGTATAGGAACATAAGAAACACAGGGTATATCACAAAGTTACTTTGGAATAGTGTTAATGGTGGACAGACCAAAAAAGATTAACTCAGAACACCTACCCTGATGATGTCATATTCAGAAAATGGGAAAAGTGGGTWCGCCGGAAAGCAGAGCAAGCGCGGAGGATGGTGAGACGCTGGAAGCTTTCAGCGGATGAGACAGCTATGATGAAACAATCAAGAATCACATTGTTATGAAAAATAGACATTAGGTTTACAAAACAGTATCACTTCATATGGTACGTGAACTCAAAAGCAATATCCGCCATTCGATAACTAAGTTATATCTCAYGAAAAATAAGAACATTTCGGATATYGATACTTTATTGAAGGTACCGAGTCTGTACGTCTGCATATATACGAATCAATCTTTCATTTATTTGAGATTTTGATCTGAAATTTTCCACAAGTTCTTTTTTCCCCTAGTGTAGCGGTTCATTTKTCRGAACAGCCGATATCGTACCATTGTAGCATTTAGCTGTCATACAATTAGTTTATTTAATATAATATATATCRCAATCAAGATAATGATCTTCATGAAAGGTTTTTTCTTTTATAAGTGTCATTAACTACACTTGAAGTTTGTTTATATCCAACAATGTTCTAGCCACAGTAGTAAAATGTCCTAAATTTTTCATGATTAAGTGTCATTAATTCGAGTTGACTTAACACTTCTGTTGAATGGCATTGAAAGCATAACACCAGGAGATGAACTCGATTCCCCAATCGAAGGCGATGGAGCGGTTGTTCCATTGCCCGACCATGACGAAGTTCGAATAGTAATTAACCGTCTGAAGAACAACAAAGTGGCGGGGGATTGCCGCCGAGCTATTTAAGTACGGTGATTAGGCCTTCAGGTTTCGTTCTAAATATAGCTGCTATAAGTTTTACACCAGAAAAGGGTATCATAGCACAAAATTTGTGTCAGAGCTAACATCTGGAAAGGATCACTTAAAAGCCTTAAGTTAACCCGAAAATTATGACGTCAGATTTGCATTTAGCAGACACAAGACTTTAGGAGCATTAAGACCCACTCTAGGTATTAAAAGGCACAAAATTTGTGCCAGAGTTTTCAAAATGCATTCAAAAAGCATATATATATAGAAGTTCAACGAATAACGTGAAATCTAAAAACTAAGACAATTAAGAGTATACTTAGAACAAGTAAAATATAGCACATTTTCCTTAGAATTAGAAAATCTCATTAAGCAACTATTTATTTGAGTCCACTGTTTTTGTTGTTGCACACACAATTTATTATACAGTTTGTATTTGGCGTAATTAAAAACGCTAATGAGAATAACCAGCAACRCGCCATTAAGCCCAAATTCAATTGTTAATTTTGCAGAAGAAGCCTTCCAAGTGGGTGAAGCCTAAATATTTATCGCAATACGAGTATATAAACTATTTTTAGCTAATTGAACTTTTTAAAAGCAACATGAGTTTATATAAAAGGCTCACACATGTGGCATGAAGGCATAAATATGGTTTTAGGTTTAATTGTGTGTGAGGCGCTGCTAAGTGGCCGCCAAGTGCTTTCAACAACCTGTCGATGTGGCAGCCACAGCAGAATTGATACTCACATCGATGTGCATCAATTAAAAAGGAAATTAAGGCATTATTGTTCAATATATACATGAGTGCATATATATGTATGTGTGTATGTAGAGTAGAGGAGAAGAAGCATAGCGGCAGCACGCACAGAAAATAAATAAATACGAGTTGATGAAAAAATAAACTCCCACCAAAGYCTGACGAATAAATATTATTGTTAAACAATGTTGCAAATAAAAGCTGGCAGCGCGAGAAATTAAGTTAGCGAAAACGCACTCAAACAYATAAAGATAMTTTGTAATTAACAGTGTTTAATGGYTAGGCSTTAGCCTTCAATTGGCGTACAGGAAGCGTAAGATCAAATCACAAATAGATACATATGCACTAGGGTGGGTGAAATCAAAACGAAAAAGTGCACTTTTTTCACTTCATACSCTGAAAAATAGGTTCTTAGACATCGCTAAGAAAATCTCTCGAGGTATGGGCGCTTTTAATTGATACGGAAAGGTTCTCCGCCGTACAGTTTCCTATTTTTTCTTATTATCAGTTAGAAAAATTCATAACTCGCTGCCAACTACTTGAAAAAATATCTCGCTGCAAAGATTTTTTAGGAAATTGATTGCTCTACAAAATACTCTTTCACTACTTTTTCGTAAAGCTAGCCGTTTWACTGGTATTAAGATCTTTTGAAAAAAATGATTTCTTTAATGAAAAGAAGTATTTTTTGCTTATGAATTKAATAATTCAATGAAAGAAGTCATTTTAAATTGCAGGACTTATAGTTTTGTAGGAAATTTGTTGCTCTACAAATAGGTTAGTTTAGGTTAGATGGTTGATCTTGAGAGATCATACGTGGATTGCTATTTACAATCCTTTGTGAAGCCATAAAACAAACAAGTGTTGCATAAAAAATATTGGCTTTTTTGACCCACCTTAATATACACACAAATGTATATGGGTATGCATATTCATACAAGATCTTATATACATACATACATATATACATAAATATAATATACAGTTCTTTAGCATATCTATTCATGAATCGGCTTTGTTGCGGAACTTTTGTGCGTGTGCGAGAAGAAAACGTTTAAAAATAAACGCAAAAAAGTTCTAAACAAAAAGAAACGTATAAAGATATGTACATATATTCTGTTTGTATATTTTATTTTTGTTTTTAATAAAAGTCGCCTACACGTGGCGCATTAGCCCACAACAAAGTCACTAAGCTGACCAACTAACTAACTGCTTGATTTGTCCAAAAATAATGAAGTGACAGCTGGAAATTAGAAAAAATATTAAATCTGCCATAAAAATAACACAAACATAATAAATGCACACTAAACGTTTTCGTAATTAATCTGCGGATCACAGGTTTTTGAAATGTTTAAAAATAAAATATTTCATTAAAAATTTCCAAATGACACAAGAGCAAAGAGCACTATAAAAAAAAAACATGGCAAGTGAAAAAAAATATATTTTTTGATTCCTCTCGGGAAATTCGTACGTGAAAATATGTGTGCTGAGCAGAGCATATTCATGCTCGTAAACAAAAATTACAAAGTTTCAAGGAGATCCGACGTGTTCGAGACAAATTTTGTTCAGCGATAAGGCTGATTTTTGGCTCAATGGGTTTGTAAACAAGCAAAATTTGCGCATTTGGGACGAACGCAACCTGAACAGATTCAAGAGCTGTTATATCATTCAGAAAATCAGAATCAACCTCTGGTRTGTTTGACGTGAGTACCTGCTGACGATAGCCTTACCSTAAGGCGCTCAARCGCACAGTGGTGGAATGGACACACTAACCACCATGGYAGGGTTCGATAYCCAKYTAAAACCTATGCCGTACYTTGCGTCCGGTACCCGCTTGCAATKAACTCCACATACTGGTATTAAGCCACAACAACYCCKWTTTTTYCCAAGRARCCTCGTAGCCGAAACTACTAACAGTAGAGCATCTGTACTGCTCTGGACTGGTGATTAGGGATTGCATGAGTACAGTAGTATGTTCGAAAAGGTATAAAAATTCAAAATGCTTAACCATTTAAAAGTGATGTTTATAATAGTTATGGAGAATTTTCGAAAAGGATTCAAATTATAGCAACGTAGCCGCTTTACGAGTTATAAAAAATCCATGTCGGATTATCCTTTCGCTACTTTTCATAACACTATCTTTATAAATGTTTCACTTTCACTCACCTCTCATCCTTATCGTATTTCGGCAAWGCGCCCGGYTCCAGCAACACTGAGGATTCACTTTGCGGCTCCGCAGAGATGCCTTGCGCGCGCTGTCGCTGATAAGCCTGACCACTTTTACGCTGCTGCACACCAGCGCCCGGCGTAGTGGCCGTACTGGCGTGACGACTGAATGGAAACACACTTTGAAACTTATCCAGATGTGATTTCAGTTCGGCGATCTCGGTATCCTTTTGCACCAGTGCACGTTGCATTTCCTGAATTTTCAACTCTTTCGCCTGGATTACCTGCATGAAGCGTTCCTCCTGCGCCGATGTGGGCACATAACTGTTATTGAGAATATTCATCGTCTGCGAGGAATCGAGTAGTGAGTTTATGGTGGGCGCAGCCGTTGGCGCTGCATTGGTAGGTGCGGCATTGCCGCCCGTTATACACAGTCCTTGCATTTGTTCGGTCAGCAACTTTTGCTGTTGCTGTTGTGCCGCACAAAATTCGGCCGCTTGGGCGGCAGTCGCGAAGAGTTGTGACGGTGAACCGACCACAAAGGATGTGCCGCCGCCTTGTGCAACAGCTGCGGCCGCAGCAGCAGCAGCAACGGTGCCGGGTGCGTTCGTATTCAGGAATAATCCTTGTGTTTGCGCCTGCAACTGTTGCAGTTGATGGTAGCGATGTTGCAATTGTAGCTCTTGTTGTTGCAATGAATTGGTGTGTTGCGCGGCGGATGGCGGTACGGCGCCGTAAATGAAAGTTTGCGTGATCACGTCTTGCTGTAAGGGTAACGTAAGCGTACGTATAGCAGCMGTATTGCTGCCAAGTCCGGTGAGCGCGGGCAAACTATTGTTGTTCACCAGTCCCAGATCGGGTTGGAACTGAAAATTGGCGTTCGGCTCCTGCTGCATGTTGGCGGCGTTTTCGCTTATTTSCTCAGCGTCAACGRCAGCCTCTCCTGCCCCTTGCCCAGYTACAGTTGYGTTCGCGTTKTCGGTCTCTTCAGAAGCGATAACGCCGTTGGCCGTGACGTTGGCGGCGTTMGTACGCAGAACTGTTATACACGCGTTCGTTTCGATAACGGTGCTGTTGTTGTCGTTGCCTGCGGAGGCGTTCGGGTCGGGATGCGCAGCGGAGACGCTACTTTCTCGCACCTCGTTGGCACTGACCGCGTTGTACGCGTTTGTTTTCGCTAGACAATTTCGACGTCCGCTGCCTCTTAAACTGCTGCCAATGCCGCTGTCTGTGCTATTATTAAATCGATAATATTCCTCGTTCTCACTACAATTTGTTGCTGTTGATTTTCTTCCAACAACGTTTGTTGACTTTTGGCGGAACGATTGCCGTTCGTCCGTGGCTTTGGTTGTCGCCGCCAAAGAATCTGCGGYTGCTATACTCTCCGCTGCTGCTGGTGTTGTTGTGGTGGTTGAGGTTGTGTTCAGTGCGTTCAAACCGTTAGTGGTGTTGGGTGGTGTTGTTGACGSAACTGTGGTTTGTGCGCCGTTGCGTATTGCTGCCGGTGGATCTAGTGTGTTGAGTATGRTGCCGGGACCAAATGGTGCATGGGTATACTTCTGACCACTATTACCGTTATTTGWGCTATTRCTATGGCTAACTAMCCACAAATTAGTTGATTGTGGCGGGGCGGGTTTGCGATTACTGCTAGTTGGCGGTTTGGTCGTTATGACATTCCTCTTGAAGTGTTCATTATTATTCTGTAACCGATCGGGTGGCGGTAGTGAGTGCGGCGAATCACTATCACTGCTTTGCTCTGTATTGGCTGGCCTCTTGGTAGCGAAGCACAGCCGGTCAAAACAAATGCGCATTCAAGCGATTTTTTTGACACGCTTCGAGTGAAAGCAAAATGGACGTGACGACAGCAGCCCTGAGGAAATCATAACAAAACGAAGAAAATAAAAATTAGAGAAAAATAAATATTAAAAAAATATAAGTAAAACAAATAAATATGTACGGAAAGTAAATAAACAATTGTGTTATGACAAAATAAAATATTCCAATGAGTATTTAAGCAAAAGAATATGAACTAATCATCAGCTGATAGTCAGCAAATTGATGCGGAAGCCTTTTGTTGCCTGGCGTCGATTGGAATGCAAATATAGTGACGAGWGGGAAGAGTTTGCGCAATTTATCTTGAAGCGAAAAATGGAAAAAATTAGCTAAATAAAATTTAAAATATAGYAAATAAAAGAGAATTTATTATATTCATAGCTTTCACGTGYGGTTTATGTTACCAMTCARATGAGTGTGACGAAACGTYTGAAACAKCGATTTTCAAATAGTTGGCAACTGRYACATTCGTTTYTCCCGCGACGTATAAAACCCAAATGTTGGTATTCAAATACCGGAAACATAAGAAAATACTGCCGATATTTAGGCGCTTTGACTCTGATTATCCTGAGATACTGCCTATATTTCGGCGTTGGCTTATAATAGCAAACACAGTAGAAAGAATTGTAAGTATTGCCTACATTTCCGCGCTCTGATTTCGCWTTTTAGTAAAGACACACACCTTAAATTGAGTATAATTCTCAAGTTGGTAAAGGTAAWYCTTGGTACACCTCGTTGTMCGTTGCAATTTTTACAATGGATAAAAATATCCAAATATAACAAAAAATTTGGAAAATATKATTCAGTTTTATCAAAAACACAATCCTACRAGTGGTACAAAKRYTTCAAAAACKGTCGAGAGATCGGTGAAGACATAYTTCRTTATGGACGRCCTTCGAGCTCTTCAACTRATGAAATATTAAAAACGTGAAGGATATGGTGCTTGAAAATTGTCGGGGAAGTGTTGGAGAGATGGCAAGAGAGCTCGATATCTCACGCGAGTCCATTCGAATGATTTTGTTGGATATTTTGGGTATGAAACGTGTTCTTGCTTCTTTTCAAAGAGCACTGTAAACAGGTCTCTTTGGCCATGCTGACCCCGATCCCACATTCATGGAGAGCATTATAACTGCTGATGACACCTAAGTTTATGATTTTGACATGCAAACAAGTCAACAATCAACSGATCCGTTTGCAGTCGATTGAAGCGATTAAACGAAATTCGCTGAAGGAGTTGAAGACCACCACAAAAAGTGCTTAAGGAAAGTGTTTAGACGATTAAAAAACCGTTGGCATCAATTTGATTAGAAATCAAAGTACTTTTCAATTGGGATTCTCTCAAACTACGGTATTAAAATAATGCGACGAATCCCTGAGGATAATAGTAAGTATTTAGAGAAGTCGCTGTTAACTTTATGAAGATAGAAACAAATTGTGGGAATAACTATGCTGTGGTGGACTTTTTGACTAACTAAAAATGGTAAATATTAAAAAAAAATTCTACAGCTATTTTTTAGGTTGAAGACCCCACTTACATTAGTAAAAAATATAGAAAATTTGGGAAATAATATTTTAAGAATCCAAAAAAATCGTTAAATATATTTATGTATGTATAAACCAAGCACACTGAAATACTGTGATAAATATAGGAATTTCTACRCGCACATGCGAAGACACCGGTGCAAAGTGTATAAAAGGCACATAAATGGAAAATTTTCAACGAAAAATTACAACGATTAATCAGCATTGTTATGGAAATTAAAAATAGTGCGGCAAATGTTACTCCGTTCCAATTAAAATGCCTACGCTTCGTATGCGAATATTGTTTGTCTCGGCACAGAGGCACAGCAGACAGACAGCCGACAAAGGAGGATCGCAAACGGGCTGATAATAGTATTATATGGCAAGTATGTGAGTAAGTGAATTCCAGAGTAGGCCAATGCGTCGTCTTGTACATAATTATGCACGATGTTGTTGGTGGGCGCAAGTGGGTAAAACGAAACAGACACCACGATGTAATTGCGCGCTCCAATTATTTGTATGTAAGTATCTACTATATGTATGTATGAGTACGTTTATCGCCAATTTATACACAGTTAACTGCCTAACTGACTGGATGGCTGCATGAGTGCTCGAAAACGTACAACTCAAATAGCAAAATAGCGAAAAAAAACATTTGCAACTTTTTCTTTTATATACTACATTGTTTTTGTTCAATATGTTGTTGTTATAACTGCCGCCTATTTGTTGTAAGCCAACTTCCTACTTTTCAATG
>NW_017534875.1:715035-723288 GCF_001853355.1 Bactrocera latifrons
AAAAATACATAGAAAATATATATTGGGTAGTCGAAAAAGTCTTTTCGTATCTTATCTATAAATGTCATTGCAGTCGTATATCTCCTTGGCTATCAATCACATTGTGTCATGCTATATAATATTGGAAAGGTGAGATTTTAAGCTTCATTTAACCAAAAAAAATAAATAAATCCGGGGAAGTTGAAAAAAGGTTACATTTGTTCAAAAGTGACTGAAAATAACGAAGAATTTCGCTATATTTTGAAATTTTTATATAAAAAAGGGAAGAATGCCACGCAAGCCATCAATGAAATTTGTGAGGATTACGGAGACGATGCTGTTCGATCAGTTGGTGTAGCACAACAATGGTTCGCTCGCTTTCGTACTGGAAATTTCGATGTGGAAGATGCACTTCGCTCTGGTCGACCTATCGTTGAAAAAGTCGATGAAATTATGGAAAAGATTGACTAGGGCCGTCACATAAGCAGCCATTACATCGGTAAGGAACTTGAGATTCACCATCAAACGGTTTTGAACCGTTTAAAAAAGGTTGGCTAAAAAAGAAATTATTTGTTTGGGTACCGCATGAACTGTCTGTGAAAAATTTAATGGACCGAATTGACGTCTGGGATTCTTTGCTGAAAAGAAATGAAATCGAATCATTTCTGAAGCGAATGGTAACAAGAGACGAAAATTGGATCATATGCGAGAATGATGTGAGAAAAATATCATGGTCCAAGCATGGTGAAGCTCCACAAAAGGACGCAAAGCTAGGATTGACGCCTCGAAAGTTTATGCTGAGTGTTTGTTGGGATTGGGAAGGAATCATCCACTATGAGCTGCTCCAACCTGGTCGAACGATTGATTCTAAGTTTTACTGTCAACAACTGATGAGATTGAAGCAAGCAATTGAAAAAAACGGTCATAATCGATCAACAGAAAGGGCTTCGTCTTCCACCAAGACAACGCTAAATCACACACCTCTTTCGTGACTCGGTAAAAATTGGGAGAGCTTGGCTAGGAAGTTTTGATGTATTCACCATATAGCCATGAATCTGCACCATCGGACTACCATTTGTTTCGGTCAATGCAGAGATGCTTAACGAAGTAAAGTTGGCTTCAAAAGAAGCCTGTGAAAATGACTTGGCGCAGCTTTACATCGAGCAAACATAAAATTTGTACAGTGATGGAATAATATCTCTAGCGGAAAAATGACAAAAAGTGGTCGACCAAAATTGTACACATTTAGTTCTTTAAAGTACAAAAAAATAAGTTGAAGTTTGATTAGAAATACGAAAAGACTTTTCGACTACCCAATATTACGGAAGGATAAAGAAATATTTGCCTAGAATAAGGCGGAATAAGAGTCAAAAATTTTACAAATTAATACAAAAAAAAAAAATTGGAAAATATTCATTCTTAAAAAACAAAAAACAAATTATAAAAAAAAAAACTTATCTTTCAGAAATATTTGGAAATTTTATGACATTAAATGCTATAACTTCATGTAATCGTGAATCAACACAAAACGTTGCATTTCTATTTAAAGYTGTCGTCCCTAATTTCCGCAAAGCTTGGTGGCGCTACAACAGCTAACTTCGCACGCAATTGACTTGAATGACAATGAGACATTAATTGCCTGTGATTTCGATTCACCTTCGCCGAGCATGAGTGAACTGATGATATGACGCGTGCTAGGCGGGTACGCCGTAAATACGCGTAAGTACCGCTAAACACTAACTGACTGCTTATCTAAGTAGGTAGCCACCATAAGCAACATAAAAGCATATAAAAAAAGGCGAGAATGTGTGTGTGCGTCACTGAGCTGGTTTAGAAGCCAGAATGGCAACACGGAAGTGGAGCAATTGTCACATAAATAGAAGCCTTACTAGCGGTTACCAACCGATAAATTCGCATTTCAGCGCGCATGCGTATCTACAAATATATTTATGTAATGCTTGAAAGGCGCTTTGCTARTCATTAAGTATGGATTCATGCCACCGGATATGCCGGTAAGCATATAGTATATGTGGTATGGTCACACACTACACCCGATTCACCAATGCACCAATACTCACCGCTAGGCGTGCACCTTTTGTGCATGTTTTTTTGTCACTTTTTAGCTATCAACTATCACTTTTGGCGTATTTCATTTTGTTATGCGTAACTAATGAATATGTAWGACTAAATATGTGCGTTTGTGCGCATTCATACATATTAATGTCAGTGTGCATTTGTTGAAYTTTTGCGATTGCAACCAATGAAATTTAATATAGTTGTTCTTCGTGCTGATTGGTTACGCCAGTCATACGCATGGATTAGTTGGCACAGTGGTCTGATACAGGTAAATAATGTATGCTTCACATATATGCGAAATTCTTTTTTAGCAAAGATTTGTAAAAAGTTTTTGTTATTGTATATATTGAAGTTTTTTAAACAAAAATTACTAAGGCAAAAAGTGAGATGAGAAGCTCTGAATGCTCTGCCGAAATCCCTACTCCTTTTTCAAAAGTGAGATGAGAAGCTACAGCTGCTTTTCCGCAACAATTATTCTCTTTCTTTCCACTCAACCCTACCGAAGAATATATTTATCCGCTATTTGAAGATATTGCGAGATCTTCACACTCCGCTCTATCTGTTTCTCTCTAATAACTGAGTATTCATACGAATATGTAGTTTTAAGTGGGTATTGTAGTGCAGAAATTTAAACTCTTTTGATATTTCGATAGGTTAACTTTACATCGGTTAAGAWGTTTAGCCTTACCGCATGGAGCATTCGTAATGAACAAAATGCAGTAAGAACGCCGGCAATTGAGGCCACCTGACTGTGGTTATGAGGAAGTAGTTCAGGATCTTCTGCCTTAGAAAGAGCTCGCCGCCGCACAGTAGCTAGTCCATAGACCTGACGCTAGAACATAAGAGGACTATAGAGAGAGAGGTTCGTTCCCAACCCGAAGTAATCTGAATATGCTTTTCATGTTGCCTAACCAAACCGAAACAACTCTTTTCCTGAAGCACTAGGTATACAATAAACTGTTTTAGAACTGAACACATACTCAACAACTTTTCGGTCTCTCTTCGATCAAGCTCAAACTCTCTCTGTTTTTTTAGTCGAAGGAAGTATCGAAAGCCGGAGTGTGAGACTTAAATCCCTTAAACCAAACATCCTCCCATCTCATGTCTCTCACACGGGACCACTGAACAAACTATTACTTCGTGGGAGAGAAGAAAACATTTAAGTCTATTTACTACTTGAAAACCGAGGACAATGATAGAGTACGTGTTCAGAGTCTTTTTTAAGGCCAGCTCTGCGTATTTGAAAAGAATTTGATTGCATCTGAAAAGGKTAGGTATTTCATGACTTAAGCTTTGATCGTTGAATCCGTGCTGCCTCATCTACTATATCTGATTCTATTGACGATATTTTTTTTAATGTGTGAGTGTAAATTAAACAACAGTCTATAGCGGAACTAAATAAAAATTCGGCATTTTGAAGAAAAGCATTAATAGAACACAATTTAGCGACATTTCAAAGCTACATGGGAATACTATTATCTCACATTCACACCACTGTGACTGGACTGCAGTCACTCGTCAACACCAAATGCTTGACACCTGGTAGACCTTGTGACGCGCATTGTAGGCATCTAAGCGAGCACAACACTGCGCGTACAATCACACACGCGCAAAAACACAACTGTTTGAATGCGCAAACATATGCCAGAGACGCACAAAAAAGGTGTTTAACCATTTGCATTTACAAGCGCACGGCGACGCATGCGCACAAACTACGAAAACACAAAAAATGACAAAACAACAAAGCTGGAATGTAAAGGGGCAAGCGCAAACTAGAACATACGCARCCAGGTGGCTGACGCTGTCACTAGGCGGAGAGAGGTGTGCGCATTGCRCATGCGTAAAGGCGAAAACTATGAATTTTTAGTGTGAAATGGGTGGAGACTGCCGACATAAACGTGGGCAACAATTGACAAAAAAAACTATTGAAATGCGCACAAATTTATTTTTCTATTGAAATGTGGGCATATTGATTTGAAAATATTTCGGACTGACGGCGCTGGGTGAGTGAGTGAGCGGCGGACCATAGGCGACAGCTAACGGGGCGTGAAGCGCAAAGATATGTGTCTGTGTGTGTGTGTGTGTATTTGAATGCAGGTGCTAGCATAAAATGGCGTATGCATGACATAACTGACAACAATAAAACGGAGCGGTCGTCAGTAGTCGCTCATAAAATAGGCGGCTGCTTTGAGAAATGCTTCCGAAAGGAAATTAAAGTCACAAAAGCTTATTTATAGCAATTAAAAGCGTGCAAACACGAAATGAATTATCGAAATAAGTTGGCAAAAACGGGCATACTTGAAAGCTACGCTTCGCTGATGGTTTATGAGATAGCGGTTTTATGCGCGTTTGGCGCTTTCTTAGGCCGCCGCCGCCGCCAATGAAGCGAATGCGAATGACGTCGTAAGATCCATAAAAGATTCGCACAATGTTTGTGTAAGAGCGTGTGTTTGTGTACTGATATTATTGTTGTATATGTACGCAAGTCGTACAGCGCCAATTGATGCTGGAACTAATTGCCGTCAAATTTTACATTTATACATTTCACCGTTTATTGCTTGTCATTTTGGATAGTTGTGGTTGTTGTTGTTGTTGTATTTGTTTTTATTATCTCATCTTCGTTCTGCATCGGTGGCATAAAACAAGTCAGTCGTCTATATTGCCAGCTGCCGGTATTCACAATTATTATTTTTACTGTTATTGTCGTTGTTRTTGTTGTTACGGTTTGCTTGCCACTTCACACGCTGCTTTATTGTTCTGATAAAATTTAACTGGCCTTGACTTGCCTATTTATAGCTTATAAACAAAAACGCGCGCTTCAAGTTATTGCTAAAAATAGGGGTATTTGAACCCCCCAAAAAAAGTGGAAACAATTTGTAGATTTGTGTAGGTTGTTGAGTTAATTTTGGTGGTTTTTGCCTGGTTTTACAAAAAAGCGTTAATTTTTGCTATTCAAACTGGCGAATTTGAATAAATGCGCTGACATATGGAGCGAAACTAAGTTAGCATTTAGACAGTTAGATACTGACAGACTGTTTTTTACATATATACGCATACACATCCATACATTTATACTCATTAATGCACCTGAATTTATAAACGATTCCAATGAAATGGTAAAAAGTTTACTGCCAGCTTAATTATCTAACGAGTTCTGGAGTAGTTTTAGTCTTCTACACAAACCACCGCCATTTTAGCAATGTCTTTGGTATGCTTGTGTGTAAAGCCACGGTTGTATAAAATTTTCAAGAAAATTGTACAATATTTCATATCAAAAAAAAAAAAATTATTATTCATGAACGACTTTTCCAGAAACCATATACTAATTTTTTGACTAAAAAAAGGATCCAAATGTTTTAAAGAAATTTTTTTTCGATATATCGTTAGGAAATTATCTGTATAAATGGCAAATACTTTTATACTCATATAAAACTGGTGATGSAACTAGAGATACTTTTTTCAATAGCCTTTGTTTGACAGATCACGCGTGAGTCGTGTCAAGCTGTCATATTATTTTTACATTGTCAAGTCTTGCCATGATGACTTACGCCTGAATATTTACAAATCGTTCAACTTTATTACGAAAATTGATAAATTAAATAAATTCAAGAGCTGCCATTTCATCCTGATAACGGTTGGTTGTGATTTGTGGGCCGGTGGAATCATCGGTCCATATTTCTTCAAAAACGATGCCGGTGTGAACGTAATCGCCAATGGCGACCGTTATCGCAACATGACAACCGACTATTTGATGCCTGCAATTGGAGCTCGTGATCTCGGCGACACTTTCCACAAYYRCATCAATCAATGGATTTATTGAAAAACACTTCGGGTCGATCGATTACCCAGCAAGATCGTGTGATATCACACTGTTAGACTCTTTCCTGTGAGGATATGTGATATGTAAAGTCTAAAGTATATGAAGACAACCCTGCTTCGATTCAGGCCAAAACTTAACGCGTGTCATTCGCTAGTTAGCAGTCGATGTGCTTGGACCAGTCGTATCGAAAATTGGACTCAACGGGTAGCTGAGACGTAGTCGCGGCTGTTTCTTTAAATAAATATGGAACCTTGAAACGGATCCCCTGTTATAATTATCATCAAGGATGCTTTACAATCAATTACTCACTCAAATTACTAAAGAAATTGTTGCTAGATACGATGGAGATTTATACATAAAGTACACGAAATTTTGGTGTTTCAAAAATGTAAATAATTGGAACAAATTTGACGATCCTTCATCCAGAGAAGAGGAAAAGTAATATGCAAGTATGTAAGCCGTGCAATGGACAATACTGTCGTCTCGCCTTTTTCTGCATTTCCAAATAATTATAGAAAATGCAAATTTGAAATCGTTTTGCTGAGCCTTAATTGCATATAAATTTGTGGCTGGTTCCGGTTAGGTTTATCGGCCCGCTTAAGTCAGAGGGTGTACTCTTTAAATGCCTTTTAGAGAGATACGAAGCTAATTATGGCGGCAATATGAGACCTGAAAGCGTGTTTGCAAACCTTAGTGTTGCTTAATTTAGTGAATTGGCTATTTTTTTTTTAATAAGTGTCATTTAGATTATTTAGTTTTTTAAATAAACTATATATCCTGATAATTTACTCAATGAAGGCTTTGCGGAGACAGCATTTGCATCTTAAAGGCTGGCGCAAAATAAGGAAAATATCTTCTCCAGAAGCTGAATTAAAACCAACTTCGTTTCTAATATTATATAAATTTATTGGAACCAGAAACACTATAAAGCTAGAGACATCTTTTAACAACATTATTTGTAGATATTTTCTATGCTTATATACAACGGATTTTCACACTATTTTTAACAAAAATCTGAAAATGTAAATTAATATCCTAAAAATAATTGAAAATAGACACAAACTAAGACAATTTAACTCATGAAGTCTAACAAAGTACCAAAAATTATCTGGAAATAAAATTAGCACGTCTTAATTGATTTGCGGTGCAAAATAATAAACAAATTTTTACTGAATTCTTAAAATTTTATACGCTGATAAAATATAATTGATGTGTGAACAAAGAAAATCAAAAGCAAATTAATTAGTTTCAAGAGAGTCTTTAATTTGTAAAKCGATGTATGTTGATATGTATATATGTATGTTCGTTAAAGTATAAGCATTTGTTTATAAGAACCCAAAATTCTGCATATCATTCTTGGAAAGCGGATTTGCCGCAGGTAACTACACACAAGCATGTATTGATGCATATACATACATGTATACGATATAACTACAAATATTTGCATGAAGGTAGATGACASGCTTAATTTGTCGGCCGCGTGTCACTACAGGCGTCAATCATAAAGTAAACGAGCGCTTTGGGCACTCGTTATTTGATTTGAACATTCAATGTATTTTTACAATTTCTTGATTTTGATTTTCACACTTTACAGTACAACGACCATTAGTTAGCGTTCAGAGGAGCACGGCGCATGCGTCACACATGTGCACAGGGCAGCGCAATAAAAACATTTCTTTACACATACATATGTGTGTAGGATAAGAGCAATAAAGTAAATCAAAGTCGGGGAGCAAATACACACAAAAATAACAATAATATCAAAAGGTAAACACTTCATAAAAAGCTTGCAGCAAACATATCGGCAAATGAGTGATATGAATGTATGTGTATGTGTGAGTTTGTTATTTACCCATTGGTTTTTTGGCAAAACCGCATTCTCTGTTGGCAAGGTGTGATGATACGGCCATTGCCTAGTCAAACAAGGTGGGGGAGCCGTGAATTTACGACATTAGACGAAGAACTGGTTGAGTAATAATATAATTAAACAACAACAATATCAAAGATACCCGTATATGGCAATAATGGAAATAAATAATTCAATTGAAATTGGTGAATTTCTGATAATAAATTTTATTAATTTTTTTTTTTACGATACAAATTATGAGTATAGCGTGAAAAGAGACATTTTTGGCAAATAGAGAAGACAAAAATTTTCATTTTAATTATTAAAAAAAGTAAAAAAAAATTTAGATATCATTTGAAGAAAGTAAAAAATTGTATGTTTACTCAAGTGGCTAGCAATGTAAAAACAATTAAATAGTGAATTATAAAGAAAACATTAAAATTTTAAACAAAATGGAAAAAATATAGAATATCAAAGAAACGTATTATAAAAAAAATAAAAACAAAAACAGAATAAAAAAATATTTAAAAAA
>NW_017534875.1:723732-727494 GCF_001853355.1 Bactrocera latifrons
AAAAAAACAAAAAAATATATAAAAAGACAATTAAAAAAGTATTAAAAAAATATGTTTAAGAAGCATTAATTCTACTTTTATATTAAATGTACCGTCATAATAATAAAATAATTTACAACAAATACACGCGCTCAATGACATAACATAAGCCAAATGCTGTATTTATACTCAAAAAAAATTAATTTTAAAAATACATTTTCAATGATATRCGTCAACACTTCAGCCAGTGCAGACTCTATAAAAAAGCTCCCGTTGACATTACAAGCAAGCAAAACATGTCTACTTATTTATAAACAGACGCATTTATTTATTTAAATATATAAATAGTGCGCGGTACAMAAATGAAGTCGACTTTATTTGTTCGTGCCTTGACAAAAAGGGCACGATGAAATCGTGTTCGCTTGTTAATTGATGAGAAAACCCTTATTTACTCCACAAAAAGCACGAAATGATTTATTTTTGTGCTTTTGAAGTGGCCCATATGACAGTTTTTCSTCGCTGATACGTTGCGCATGACTCATACGCCGTGTACGCCCAAAACTTAGTGGCCGCCATGTATGGAATATGTAATTGAATGTAAGTAAGTAGTGGCATAACTAATAAACAATAACAGCTAGAGTTAGAATTGGATTTGAAAAATGCGAAATCTGACAGATGTTTGGCACTTTTTGTCATAAAAAAGTTTTGTCGGAAAGGGAATAAATTCAAGCGAACTATATTGKAGATAATACCCACAGGATTAAATAAGATAAGTTTGCATTATATCAAATTAGTGGAGATAATATCTGAGAACAAACGATTAAGTAAGATAGGAGATAAAATCAGAAGAATATAAAAAGATTATTTAATTAGATGATTTTGTGTAAAGATAAAATGAGATTAGATATATTATATCTGTAATGTATAAAAAAATATTAAATATATGGATGATAATGACAAAACGTAGAATAAAATAGTTCCATATGTATAAAGTAGGATAAGACATAAAATCTAGGTTAATACATAAAACAAGTAAAGATAAATACAATGAAGATAGAATATCATTGGATAACAAAGGACATTACAAGATACAATAATATAAGAGAAAATCAAATAGTCTGATAGAACAAAATGTTGATATAAAAAGATACGATAGGATTAGATTGGACGTAATTATTGAAGAAACGGTAAGACTAATATACAAGGAAGAGATTAGATAAACAGAATAAATCAATAAAAGCTAAAACTAAATAATATAAGAAATTAAATATAAATTCTATATAAATATAGGACTGTAAAAAACAACACAAAGAAAGTACTAAGCTAATAATACATTATTATGTATGGTGTATGGTAAGAAATGGATCAATAGATAAGACAAGAGAAGAAGATATAGATAAGAAGATAATGTTACATAAATATGAACCAATTATATGGAAAGGGGTTGTATAGGTATATCTGAAGGCAATGAGTATGAACTAAAGATACGTAGCGAATATCAATGAAGATTAAGTTAGAAATCTTTAGTCAAAGGGACGAAGAAAATTCTCAGCAATTAGCGTACTATATAAAAAAGAGAACTCTCTATAAATGTGTCACCACGGCAAAAATAAGAGAACAGAGATAGGAATAAGCACGATAGGAGAGCAAGGAGACTATGAATATTACTAAAAGTAATTTGTATCACTATAGTATATTATGAAGTTATTTCTAAACTGAAGCGACCCTGTATCATTAAATACYTGAATCATGGACGCTACACGAAAAGGACAAGACAAGAGGAAAAATYTTAAATCTTCTTCATATGCTTTATCAAAGCGCAGTGACTAAGTTGACACCGCCATTTAACAAAAAAGGGACAACACGACAGCGTAGTAAAAAAGAAAGTAGATGTCACAATATTCACCAAGCGGCGGAAGAGTACGAACAAGATGGCTTGAATGACTCGAGAAAAACATGAAGAAGCTTATATATAAGAGCTTATACAAAAGTGTAGGTGGGAAGTAGAGTAAAGGATATGGGTAAGGAGCTTAAAATGTGGGAGACGCAGAGCCCTTAAAACAAGAATCGATTTTTTCATGGCCTTATTAAATTCATATTGTCCTAAATTTTCAAAGTGATCCGAGTAATAGTTTCGGAGATATAGTCTTGTGAACWTGTGCTCTCGAGTAGCCAGRCTAAGTGCGCCGTCTTTAAACGCGTGTTTCTCRAAACTGTGTTTTTGAAGTGTGTTGGCAAGATTTCTCGAGAACTACTCAACCGATCTTCATAAAATTTTACACAGTTGTTTTGAGATARAATTCTTAAAGACATGGRCGAAGRATATTTTTTCGATTACAACTATTTGAAAAATTAAATGTAGTGAAATGTTTACTGAATTTTTCATTTATTTGTAAAAACGTCTACCAAAAATCCAATTTTAAGTTTTTTTTCCTTCATCCAAGATCTAAGTAATGTTTTAAAGGCTTATCTACTTTCCAAATTAGCATAGAACTAGTTGCAATTCGAATGCAGATCGAYATGGCTCTACAAGCACGTCATAATGAATTGCGTTGCTCTAACTTGATCGTGCTGGAGCGGTATTTTTTTTTTCAGTGTAAAATTGCAATTTTATGGCCTTGCTCCCTTTGCAAACGTGTCATGTGGGTAGAAGCAAAAAAAAAAAAAAAAAAAAAAACAAAGCGAATGTTTAAAATCAATTTAAAAAAAACACTTAAGATAAAAAATTGAAATAAAATAAAACGATTAATAAAAACTAAAAAAGAAGAAAATAAAACAAAACCCTCCTTCACACTGAATGATAAATGGAATAACAATTACCTGAAATCGGCTAAAAGGTTAATAGTACATTTAACTGATGAATAATGAGGCATTTTGATAATAAATATAAATGAATATGCGTTTAACAAATTGCCAGTGTATATATGTATGTAAATTTGTAYACGTTCATTTGTGACAATTTGCCTGTATATAGCGTAATTAGTATTTTAATTGCAGCTACGTTGGCTGGTTAAACAAATGACTTTAGGCATTTTATTTAACATTAAATGACAATAAAATCGTTAATGTGCACCGTTATGTGCAACACGTACAACAATTTTATTGCTCAAGTGCGTTTAGTACATATGAGGCATCTACTACATGCATATATATGTACAGTAAATGTATGTAYGCATAGTAAATGTGAAATGTGCCATATACAATGCACTTATGTATGTACTATTTATATATACATATATATGCTAATTATGTTCATATGTCGTTGCATATAGCTGTATATAAGTGTATATAAAAATATTTGTTTYCAACACATTGTAGATATTTCACACATTCACCATGACTAGACATTTCATTGCGAAAATTGCCTGATATTGTTCTTATTATTATTTTACAACGGTTTKATACCCTGAATAGAGCAGAAAAGTTTGCAAAGAAGTTTTGTAACACCCAGAARGAAACGTCGGGGACTCATAAAAATCTGTGTATATATCTATGTATGTATAAATGATCAGCGTGGCTAGCTGASTCGCGACGACTGCATCTGGCTGTTTGTCTATACATATGCGAACTAGTGGKCTCTCAGTTTTTGAGTTATCAATCAAAAATTGTATATGTGTCCTTTTCTCACCAAGAAGCTACTCATTTGTCGAAACGGTCGTTAKCGGACCACTATAGCATATAGCTGTCATATAAACTGAATAATCGAAATCAAGTGCTTGTATGGACAACTTTTTCATTTAGCGAGATATTTTAACGAAATTTAGCACTCATTATTTTTTAAGA
>NW_017534875.1:727661-733483 GCF_001853355.1 Bactrocera latifrons
TTTTTAGATCGGTCCACTCTAGCGTATAGTTGCCATACAAACTAAACGATCGGAATCAAGTGTTTGTATGGAAAACGTATTCATTTCACCATATATCTTCACGAAATTTAGTATTTATTGTTGTTTAAGAGAATTAAGCAAGTTTCCAAGATTTTGTTAAGATCGGACCACTCTAGCGTATAGTTGTCATACAAACTGACCGATCAATACCAAGTTAAATGTCCTTTTATACCCTTTTATGCTATAAGAAATGCAACAGTAATAGGTATTATAACTTCGGAGCAGTCGAAGTTAATATTTTTTTGGTTTTTATTTTTTTTTTACTTTTTTTTTTATTTAAACAACACCGAGCGTGAGGAAATGAAAATATCAGCGCTGCGTGTCACTAGTCAAAAGCAGTAAATAGCAGTTTTCGCATAACACTCAACATGTATGCTCAGCAGCGGCAGCATAGGCAACAACAACAAAAGCAGCTAGCAATATACTTGCATAGAAAGAGCAATAATAATCAAAATATACACTTTATTGGCGATTATTAAGCTAAATTGTTTTTACCACACATATTGTTGYTGTTGTTGTGCAGCTTTTGTTTTCCAACTATTTATGCTGCTGCACTGCATTCAGTTAATTTGAGTTGATTCCGAAGTCGTGCAAATATTTTGTTTGTATGTTTGTTTCAGCGTGTGTGTGTGTGTCTCTCAATGTGTGCGTGTTGCTATTTGTGTACTGGCTATTTATATTGTTCCCTTTTGAAGCACCAAATGCTTGCGTTTTGCACTTCATGACATTTTTTATTAAATTCCGTTGTTTTCCTGTTGCGTGCCAAGACGGCAGTTAATAATTGTTAGGGTGAGCCATAATTTTTTTAAATTAAAAAATATATACTATATAGGTTATGATTTCAGCAAGTACTTCGCATATAACTTTTTCCATACGAGAGATCAGTCATATCGCTTTCGCTTACTCTCTCTTTGTCACTCTCTTTTACTGTGACGGTTTCTTTCTAGAGCTTGTGATTAAGGTACCTAAAAAATTATCAAAAAATCTAGATCTGCCGCAGCCGTTCTCTCKACTTAATTTTGCCAAGAGTTTTACACAATTAAATATTTAACGAATAGCAAATGTGCCATCCTAATGTTGGCGCTGACACATTCTGACTTCGCAATTATTGTTTAGTTCGTGTGACTGCCATTCTAATAGATTCATTATTATTGCTCGCGGCACTTGATCTTAAAAAAATCTTCACACAGCGCAAAACAGTTATTACTCGTTGCAAACTCGTATATTTATGCATATGTATGGGTATGTATATATGGACATGAGTGCAAAAAAATGGCGACAATTTTTCTAGATTGTTCTGTTGGGTCATTGATGTCTTGAAGAGAAAATTTCCTATGCTATATTTGTACGGAATTATTGAAAGAGCTCACCCAAAGGGTTAAAATATATATKTGTATGTGTGTATATACAACGATGTGTTGTATTTGCAGTTATAATAATGATACATTTTTTATAAATAGCTTTCTTCATCATTCATGTCTGCTTTCTTATTTGTCTTTCATGAGCWGTACTCATTGACGTTGCCTACGGAATTAAAATATATTTGTTTTTGTAAAGTAGTGTTTGTAGTAATGGCACCCATGAATTATTCAAATAAATTTTGTGGCTGTATATCAACATACATATGAGGGCAGGCATCTGGTTGGCTAACGCTTCASTTTTGTGTTAGTATTTTTAAATATGGCTAATGCTATTTAAAATTGAACATTTAGTRCTAATGATTTTACAGAACTAGATTATTGTTTATGAAATAATATTTCTATTTGTTCATCAAAATATTTATTTCAAAAATTTTCATAATCTGTAGCATGCTTTCAGGCGTGAAAATACCGCATGTGAAATAAAATGTAAATCATTTATTTATCGAAAATAATAATAAAATTTGGAAAAGATGAATCAGCACTTTTYAATGATTTTAGTCTGGTCTTACATAATACCTTTCCCAAATACAAGAGGTTCCTTACAACAACTTGATTCCGATCATTCAGTTTGTATGCCAAGCTATATGCTATAGTGATTGAAACTGAATAATTGTTTCGGAGTTTGCACCATAACCTTACAAAACAATTCACTCCAAATTTCTTGAAAATAACTCATATAATATAAAATTTTTCCATACAAACACTTGATTTCTATAGTTAAGTTTGTACAAAGGCTGCTATACACTTCACTGCGAGCTGTACGTGGTATATTTGGTCGTATATTATCGATTAATGAATGTTAGTTCTTAAGATTTTAAGTTGAACGGAAAGCGCGAAACATATTCTYTACAGAACGTGAATTTTCGTAATAAATTCTAACGATTTGTAWACGTTGTTCATTCTTTCYATGATGAAATGTCAAACAATTCKGAACAAAACTCACGCATGAYCTGTCAAAAAAAGAGCTATTAAAAGAAGTATCTCCAGTTGATTCACCTGTTATTAGGTATATGAAAATATTCATTTTGACATACAAATAAAAATTTTGCTGGAGTTAAATCGAAAAATGTAAAGGGTTCGAATGTAATGTTCGAATGTTACTGCTGACGGTACCAAGCCTRTAGATATAACGGCATGTGACTCTAAAAATTATTATAATCATATTGCTTTGAAAGTATTTTGCATAAGCTCACGATTTTCCACTAAAAATTAATAATAATTTTTCTTACAATAATGAAGTCATAAACAAATAAAAACAACCTGGAGAAATGTATCAGAAAAGCAAATACTTTGGAAGTGTTTTGACACACGTGTTCTAACTTCTGTAAAAAACACTATATGTATGTGAAAAGAAAAAAGCAATTTTTAAACTTTATAAAAATTCATATTTTTGGACTTATTCGAAAAAAAATTTGGGCACTTTTGTATAAAAAATTATATACAAATATTTAAAAACTATTTACAATTAACAAAAAAAATGTTAGACATTAATAAGTATTAAAAAATGAATGCTGAATTCATTTGATTATTTAAATTCTTAAAAAAAGCATCAAAAACAAGAGAACGCATTAAGGTGGCCCCTCTTGTATAATTGTGCAAACAGTGATACTTTTTTGAAGAAGTAAACTGACTTAGACATGTGCAATATTCTCCAATATGTTTATTCAGGTTTCATCTATAAAATCTGAAGTTTTGAGTGTCGGGTGTCAAAAATGGCGAATTTTGTCTTCTTTTAGGTGGGCAAACGAACATAATTGGTTGAATGGTCCAAAAACGAGATTGCCCGCAGATTCGAAAAATCTTGTTTCGTGGAAATGCGTGTCAAAGTTCGATGTCGATATGTCAGTGCTCAAGATATAGGTCCGTTCAAATTCGTGTTGCGACGGATTAATTCACGTATCGAAAAAACATTTTACCAAAAAAAATCGATTTTTTAAAGAAATTTTAAAAGAGGACCCCCTTAATGTCGGCTGCACCGAATCTATAATATTTTCAAGATCAAGTTGCTTGTAGGAACTTGCTTCCGATCGGTAAGTTTGTATGACACTGTTGCAGTTATAATGGTCCGCCGGCATTTCCGACAAATGAGCAGCTTCTTTGCTTCTTTGCGAAAAGGATGTCTGCAAAATTTCAGACAGACATTTCAAAAACTGAGTTCACGTATATACAGACATACAGTCGGACTCAGATCTACAAGCTGATTATTTGAATATATATTTTATAGCGTCTCAGAAAATGTGGCCGAAAGCTCGACAGTGAAGGAAAAAGTGTATTGATGTTTCCAACTTATCTTCATTTTATAAGCTGCATCTTCTAAAACTCTTAGAATCGCCGAATGAGTTGAAGTGGGACAGTGCCCAGTTAGTAGCTGCACTTCGTTGAATGACATCTGCTGCTACCTTAATAACTGCCACTTAAGCTTGAAAGACACTAGAAAGACTAAGCTTGAAATACTAGTGGTCTGGCAGTCTGAAACAAGAGCTGACTGACAGCTCCCTACAAAAGACTAACGCTCCAACTTTTTCCTTGCGCTTCGATCAATCCGAGAAAAAGCTCACTTTCCACTTCCTCAGCGACACCGTCCCACCCATATATGTATTCCTTCGGAGTTATGTGCACGGAGAAGATGCCGCTAGGAATATGCTCCTCGGCGCAATGTTCCAAGTTATCAGAGATGCAGAGGATGCAAAAGGTTTCCAAATGTTGCACTCTTTGAAGTCATGTTATTAACTGCAGTTGTTTGGTAAGAAACTAAAATGCTAAGTAAACTCTTGATTTATCATTGAAATAAAAACCGGTTGTAGAACGGCACTTTCCTCAGGGTCTTAAGTTTCTTAAATCTTACGAAAATATGCATATATGTTTGTATGTGCAAGAGTTGTCTTAATATTAGCAAAGTCAATATTTTTTCCATTCATGATAAAACAAAAGTAAACATTTGACCGCGTTCTCACCACAAAGCATCTAAAAGCATTTTCTGTAGTTTTTATTATTACTTTTATTTATATTTTTTCTTTCATTGCAAYACTATTTATCTACTTTTCTATCTGCAAATGTTCAAGTGCTGACGAGCGCACACTGGTACTTGATTGAAAGACGGTCATAAAGTCAGGCCAATAAATTCCGCAAGAAAATTAGAACCACACAAGTGTTTGGTTGGATGCGCTTGTATAAAGGTATGAAAATATACATATATGTACATATGTATATTAAATGGAAATAGACAGCGCTACATATACTATAAATAATTCAAAGAAAGMACATTTGTGCGGAATTCATGGTTGTTTGTTATTTTAAAAGAAAAATTTTTACTGCAATATTTTATCGACTATTTACACAACGCATCCCATWTATCAGTACGTGGATATGTGTGCTTGAGTTAACCTATCAAAACACATGTATTTACTCTACRGCAGCGGTTGCAGGTGTGAAATGCGCATTAGTCGTTGATTGCAAATACAAGAATTTCAATATTTTATAAAAATACATACATATGCACACCTACAGTTGTTTTGTGCAAAATTTTTTCAAAAAATAATACAATTCCTTTCGTGGAATTTTAACTTGAACTTGCGCACTTTTAATGCAATTTATCCTTAATGCACACACAGACGCACATAAACACATACACATGCATATCTAAACAATACTCTTCCATTTAAAGCCACTATAAGCTTCATACAACCGGCAGGAAATTTCAGTTGACGCACTGGCATTAATTTCRCATAAATTTCACTTACTCACACACACTCAACAATCAATTTCACAGCGCATAAATATTAAATAACTATATTTATGTGCAAATGCGTTAATAATTAGGACAGCACTGTAGGGCTGTGTCGGCTGCTGCACCGCTTAGACCCGCGTATTCGTGGCGACTGAATAATTAAGGGAAGATTTTTTATGAAACACGCTACTAAATGACCCGACAGCCATAACGGCATTACAAAGTAAAATCGCAAAAAAAGAATTAAATAAAATAAAGACGGCAGAGAATTTTGGTTTTACAAAATATTGCAAACAGTAATGCATTGACCTTGAGAGAGAATACCGCCGCGATTTGTATAAACAACTTGTTGCGCTTTTATTAAGCAAATTTATTAAGCACCTATTTAATCGTAAATTTTTAAGCATACACACACATACATATATATGCACATATTTGCATATTGTCTCGGTGAAGATGCACTTTTGTGCAGGAATGTTGTGAAGCGGTGTGCCTTATTGCCACACTCATTGATTCTGTGGTGAGGTTAATGCGAGTCAATGAGGAAGGAATTAAAAATTGTGAAATAAAGATACAAAATTTCGATTTAAAAATAATTAAAAATAAATAATAAA
>NW_017534875.1:734013-738773 GCF_001853355.1 Bactrocera latifrons
AAAGGAATCATAATTTAAAAATAAAATAAAAAAAATAATTAAAATTAACAAATTAGATTAAAAAATAAAATTTAAGTCTCAATAACTGCAAAATGGGAACGTGTCGAAGCTCCGTTGGCTACTTGTGGTTCACTAATGGACTCAAACTCACTAATGGACTCATATCTCAAAATCTTTATGGCACAAGGTGAATCGTAAAAGGTGTAGGGAACAGTAAGGTCCACCTTTTYCGATCGAAATTCAAGCAGAAAGATTGACCACCTTACTACCTGTATGAGCTGTTTGAATAAATATGCGATAGAATCATCTCAAYACKTCCTTCTCGAATATCCCGATTTTGCCAGTTCAATGCAAAAACAGCTTGGATCTCGTATTTTTAGACATGCAGRTGAAATAAAAGATTAAGAAATAAAACACCTAAGCAGATTTCAGGGCGTTTTGCCGCTAGCTGATATTTATCTACACTGTACATAACAATCTAAGTGTGATATCCCCTGCTTTRCTTATTGATCAGCGATCAAAAATTGAGGTACAAAGTCGCGTATATAGAGAAAGAAATATAAAAAGACTCAGCATATACATCGGGTTCATGGTATAAAAATTGGGGTTATATATTGAAAGTTCATTACTCAATGGTTTTATTAATTGMTAAAAAATCAATCTGAAAGACAAAAGCAATAATTGGGTATACATATGAACGGATATGATACCTTCTTAGCACCAGGCTACATTAGYATAAGAGAAAGATGTCCAACAGATTGCCTGATAATTTTCGATAAAACCAACTGTAGGTTGAGTGAACCTCATTTCGGTATGTGGAGGCTTGAAAATATATAATCCGATCTCTACCTTTTTTGAGGAAGGGTATTGGACAAGCTATTYGTGCCAAGTTTTATTCCCTTATCTTCACTGTTGTTCGATTTATCTATTGTAAAGTGAAGGAATGTGATGAAATTTTAAAGGATATAGTTAAGAAGTAGGCATGGTAGGTGTCCGCTTCGTTATTTTCAAAGTATAAAAAAAGGATAACAAGAAAACTTAACATTTCATGACGAGCAATTAATTCAACTGAGTAGAGTTTTGTTCAGCGACGCGGCCCATTTCTGGCTCAATGGGTATGTAAACAAGCAAAATTGTCGCATCTGAAACGAAGAGCAATCTGAAGAGATACAAGAGCTGTAATTTTATCCAGAAAAAATTACGGTTTAGTGTAGTTTGTGRGCCGGTAGAATCATCGGTAAAACTTCGTCAAAAATTATGTCGGTGAGAACGTAACTGTCAATGGCGACTATTTGATGCCTAAAATTRAAGATCATGATCGCGGCGCCACTTCGCACACACTGCATCAATCAATGGATTTATTGAGAGAACACTTCGATAATTTTACGTATTCAGTCGGTCGATTGTCGATTGAAGTCTAAAGTCAATGCGGAAAATATATCGGAATGGATCAMCATTTAAAATAAGACCTTTGCCTTACAAGCTCAATGTTTTGTAAACGTTCATGCARATCTTAACTTGTTTGAGGTGGAAACAAGGTTCTATATCAATATTGTTCGAACCTAGCAAGTGCCGAGTAAATAAAAATCCTATAAGGCATGTAGAAGAGGAGGATATGATCAGCTGATTTTTTATTTTGCAAGTGCAATAAGTATGTACTTATTTTAATTGTCGCATTTTATTGGCAACAATAAATTTTTACAAATAAATTACACAGTAAAATCAACGCCAATTAAAGATAAATATAAAATATAGTGCAGYAACGCGTTAATTGGCAACCACCAATTTGAAAATAGCAAAGTGMCAACAAAACAAACATCGAAAGCAGCAAACTGCGAACAAGGTAGTAAATCAAGAAATTAGCGGGCGATAGACGCTGCAGMGATCGTACGAACGATAAACATAAATCACCGCCGTTAAAAAGACAGTCGGTGGACGGACAAAAGGCGAAAATAACAATTCAAATGAAAACCGCCGCACTTGTTGTTGAATGCAATGCGCACGCCAGTCCTACCAACGTTGAAGCACCCCACTACAACTCTGCGTGCCAGGCGCTGAGACYACCACAAACATCGTGGAGTCGTCGTAATCCGACAGTGGCATGTTGCTTTTCACAAGGGATTAAAGTGAATTAAAACGTTTTTATTGGACGCTTTCATAAAGGCTGCCAACGCCTAACGCCTGACGGCTGCCGCCTGACGGCTGCCGCCTGACGGCTGCCGCCTGTTATTGGCTTAAAGTTTTTATTCATTATTTACTGTTAAATACTTTTTTTTTGCAAATAGTCGCGCTTTTTCGCGTGATCGATGGCTTTGCAACACCGCGCCACTTGCCGCCTTCCTTCCTCGTGTGTATTGCTTAATTTAGTTATTATTTCTGTGCCTTTTCGGGCGCTGTTACGCTTTTCAAGTATACTATATTTAAAAATAGTTAAAATATTGTATAAAAAATTGGGTAGTCACTTATTTAGTTGGTAACTGTGTTGACAGCGCGACACGTTTGATCAGTTAAGCYGCTAAGGCGCGATAGCGTCAAAATGGCAAATGAAATAAGTCTTTAAATGTGTGTTGGGAACGTTTGTGAGGTGTGAAGCGCGTAGCACGGCAAGGGGTGTGGTGCACGACGGGAACGGCTCATTGCTTTCATGGGTATTTGTGGCATGTGRTCACATGACGGCATGGCGGTGACAATAAAGAGAACATTATGAAATGTACAGTGCAAATACATTGAGTAAAAGTGCAAAAACAACTACAACAACGAATAAATACAAAAACAATATATAAAATACTAACAAAGAAATAATGAGCAATAAAAAAGATATAAACACTTTGCGTAATAATATCGAAGCACTAAATATTTGCAAATMATATAAGGTTAAAGTCAATAAGCTTACGGATGCAATATTTTTATCGGCTACTTGAACAAATTTACAGAAATCATGAGATAACTTAAGAATATATGAGGACTCTTTCGCTAAACCCACCCACTAAAGACACAGTAAGTCAATATTGAAACAATTAAGTGCTGACATCGGATAGAAGGTATAAAAAGGGCTTAACGACATGTTGTCTTCTTTCACCTCTGCTTGTTAAAAAATTTTAAATTTTTCCCCTCCAGGTCTATATGAATATGTATGTATAAAGGGTTAAAGAAAAACTGTAAAATTGAAAAACAAAAAAAAAAAAACAGTAGCCACTCAATTAATCTGAGATGAAACCCAAACAAAACGAAAATATCATAGAAGAATTGGTTTCAACGTATTTTTTGACGTCATGAAATTCGCTATTAGAAGGACTTAATTTAATCGTGTCCTGAGTACAAGAAATTCGCACTTATAAGAGCTTAAGTTAATTAAGAAACAAGTACTTATCACAATCTCAAAACGAATGTTCGAAAATTTTAAATGAATGAAGAAGATCACAGCGATGTTACCAAAAACGTAAAAAAGGCCATCCGTATGTTACATTGTACAGAGGACCCAGTAAATTAATGTAAAGAGAAGGTTTATCAAAGACTTTTCTAGACCACATAAGTAAAGTTCAGCTAGTACGCCAAAATCTGAAGCATTTTACAAAGTCAAGCTCTTAGAAGAAGTTTACAAACAAACCTGAAACCTTTGTTTTGTTTTATTGCGCAAAATATCACACTTAACTAATAACGAAACAGAGCACTCGCATTGACAAAAAAAAAAAAAAAAAAAAAAAATTAAAAAAAAAGGGACACTACAATCGAGTTTTGCATTCGAGAAATTAGTTCAATAAGAATTTCTAAACGAGAGAATTCTGTGAGCTTAGGAACGATACATAACGCCGACGATTCAACGTGGAAATGTTGCAGTTGAGGTAATTGAAGGTAACCTAAGGAATACCATTTTATTAAAAAGGCCATCTGAGCTATTTTTATTCATACACTGAGCGTAGCATTAACTGGAATTGATAGCAACCGCCTCGATAAATTTGTCCCAAACACTAAGCGCTTTGTCGATATGCGATGGCCTTTTTGATCCACACTAGAAGTTCTGTGCATCACTACGGACAGGCTGGAGATTAGCGGTGGAAGTGGCATTATTCGTGACCTCAGGAAAGGTCAGCCTATTTACCTGACCAAACCTAAACTAAGCATGCACAGGACAAGTTTATACATTTTTACAGGCAACCTGTATATTTTACATAATATATGTATATATAGTGACGGCAACAAATAATACCGAACGTTGGAAAGAAAAAATCGTAATTTTCAGTTTACAACCAGTAAAAATATGTTTTCAGCTTCATTTTCAATCTCGAGAATATTATTTTATTGTCGCTGTTGTCAATTAACTGATTTTATGGATTTTTCAAAGCAGTTATTCAATTTTTGTTTGAAGCGAGTATCACATTAAGTTTCATATTTGATTTTTCATGGTTTTATTATTATTATTATTATTTTTTAGCTGATACATTTATTTATTTATTTTTGTTGATTAATATGAATTAAAAATATACATATATGCATATTAAATTTAAAATAACTGATCATCATATTTGTTCGCCATAATATTATTGTCTTTAGACTGATTTGACAGGTTTGACCAGAAATCATGTTATTTTTATTTTCTTCTTTGTTTTCTTTGTATTATGACGGCGCAATTTTTTAAATTCTTTATAGAAAGATGATTTTTGACTGACTTTTTCTCAATTTTATATACAAAAACAAATTGTGCGATTAATATTTGTAGTCACTGTACATTTAATTTAATTTAAAATTATTTGTTCCTTAAA
>NW_017534875.1:739299-766551 GCF_001853355.1 Bactrocera latifrons
TCTTAATATAATTTTTGTATCCTTTGTTTGTTAATTTAAAATGTAAAACTATAAATATGTTTCTAAATATTTGTTTCTTTAATTTTTAGCATTTTTAGCAGCAAAACGTGAATACCTTTGCGTTGTGGAGCCCCTTTTTGTCACGCCCGCTTATTTAGTTGGTTTGTTTACGTTTTTATCTGTTGTTTTTGTTGTATTTAAGCGCTCTGTGCCCGCTACTGCTGCGTTTACGCGCYTTGCATGGGCAAACTAGGAAACACTTCAACTATTTAGTAGGTTTGTAAAGAATTTTAAGTTTTTTCTATTTCTTTTTGCGTTTAGATTTTTCTATTTATTTGCATTTACACTTGTTCTGTTGCCAACAATTAACGGTTTAGGCGTGTTACCACGAGCGTTTAGCACTTCCTAAAGTAAACTTTGTTAAGCAAAACTATTGGCAATGCGGCTTCAACTGAAGTTTAAACGAGTTTCCATTAAAAATGTGAAACTTTACTTTTTGCAAAAAACTTGACAGACACTTTGGGTTTTTGAAAATATTCTGCTTCTTCTTATTTTTCAAAATCAGCAAATCACTTGTAAGCAAATAAGTAAAGCACAAGAAGCATTCTTGCTCATTATGTACATTAGATGTATGTAAGTCACAACTAACTACATAAGTACGTAAGCAAATAATTAAGTAAAATGATTGTTGTTTCTTCAACAACTTAAATAAATATTTAATAAGTACTTTTGTTTGGCGCTCGTGACCGTATACGTTGCGACGGCGCGTTATGAAAATCAATATATGTAAATAAATATGGCTCGTTTGAAATATTTAAAAACCGATACGCGCTTGAAGAGTGCTGGAAGCGAACTGTTCGCGCCAGCGCTGGAGATGGGGACAGAGAGCCCATAGCTAGGCGCAAGAACATTGCCAGCACGCCTCACAACTGCACACATACAMATGCACAGCTATTTGTTCGTGGCGCTGTGAAAGTTAACGAAAGCAGGGAGCGAATTCGCGTATTCATGCCAGCCATTAGCCGCTTCAATTACTACACTGGGCTTGCTCAATTTTGCAAGGCGCGCTCTTCGCTCAACTATTTATGTTCAATAAGCAGCGGCTCTTCCCAAAAGAGTCCMGCTTCAGCTCGAGCACTGCTTTCAGCTGGTGCCGCACTTTCTCGCTAGCTCACTCACTGCTTTCTGTTTCCTTCCGTATCATTTGCTTTGCTAGTTATTATTTGAAATATTAATATGCAAGCAAGTGGGAACAGGGTTGCATTATGTGTTTTATTGTCAAATGGAATTTTTTCTCCCTCTCTGATTATGCTTCTCAATTATCGATTTTTAATCAAAGTACTTGCAGATTAGTTCATGTTTTACAAGCAAGACATTGGTAATTACCTKAGACACTCGGTGATAACGGTACTATCGTCAGAAAACATTGTATTTGTTTTTTGACGCTTCTTATCTGAAGGAGAGGTTCTTGTTTATTCAGCGTTTTTGCAAGTATCTTCTAGATAAGATTTCGTTAATTATTGAGTATTGGAAATATTTAAASTAGAAAGGAGAATATGTTATACTAAAATGTGATTTACAGCTACATTTGAAAACTCAAACTTCTTGGCTAGCGTATTAATAGATTAAATASAAATTACTTGGCTAAAAATAAACCAAAGTGGTAAAATATATGGTAAAGAGGTAACATATGGTAAAATGAAACTAGGATGGCTTGTCTTTTCCATCTTCGTTTCGCTCCACAGATGTGTTCAATGAAGTGTTGACATTAGAAATCTTCTTCGTTTAAGAACTGACAATATCAGAAAACCTAGACAAATTTAATATAATATTTTTTTGTCTAYAAAATTTAGAGATCTTCAGTACATCGGATCTAATTTKKCTGAATGAGGAGTGCTCCTCAATAAGCTCTGCAGAATTCATACTGTCAAATTATGAAGAAATATTGTTTCTYACAATGRTACATAGTTGTTTATTTATTTATTATTATAAATATAAAAAAAAAATTCAAGTTGGATTCGAAATACAAAAATACATCTTCGACTACCAAAATTTTTTTGTAATTCTTATTTATTTTTTTTTTTAATAAAACTAAAATCTATTACTCGATCGGTTATTTCGGCAAGCAACCTTCTGCCGATGTCACAAAAAAACATAAAATTCTGGCTGCGAAAAGTCCGCATCTGGCAACTCTCATACTGCTGTTGCATTTTAAAACAAAAATTGTTAKTATTTCATGARCATTCGCGGAATGCATTTTTTCTTRTACACATCCATACAATATTTGTAAAGCTATGCTTTACTATACAAAAAAGCGTTAAATGCAAGCAAGCAAACGTAACAACGAACTGAAAGCTAACAAATATGAAAAGCTCAGCGAAAAGCTTATTCAGCGAAAGCTGCCCCAACAAGAGCTTTAGCACTTTTCATTGATCTCAAAGCTTTAATGTTTTTATACATATGAACAAGTAAAGCGCTCTCTTTMTTCAGCTATTTGTACATACTATATGTACCTAAGCTTTTTGATCGCACTCTGCAGCAATTTGGAAATTTGATTTTGTATATATGTAAAAACAGCATACTTTTATAAAATTTACTTGAATGTTTCAGTAAATAAAATGTAGAAAAAAAGTATAACAAAAATATTATTACAATTAAAATAACATTAGTATTAAAATATTACAGAAAAAGAACATTCAAAAAAAAAAAAAAAATTTGCCTCAAATTTTGTATTTCCAACAAAATTTCGTGTGCGAAATCATTGCAAATTGTGGAAAAGGCTTACATTGGTTCAGTTTTAACAAAAAGGCAAGCCTGCGAGTGATATATAGCTTTYAAAGTTGGTCGAGAGATCGCTGAAGAMATGCTTGGTTCTGGACTACCCCCGTACCACTGATGAAAATGCTAAAAATGTAAAGGATATGGTGCTTAAAAATCGTCTGGCAAGAGAACKCGATATCTCTAGCAAGTCCGTTAGAGCGATTTTAGTGGACATTTTGGGTATGAAACCCGTTTCTGTTCGACTCGTCCCGAAAAATCTGAATCGTTTTCGAATTCTGATCCTACAGTCTTAGAACACAATATAACTGCTAATGAGACATGGGTTTATGAGTTTGACATGCAAACAAGTCAAGAATCATAGGAATGGAACACATTTTCAGTCAATCGAAGAGGTAAAACAAAATTCGCTGAAGGAGCTGAAGACCATTCAAATTAGTGCTTATGAAAAGTGTTTTGAGGACTGGAAAAATCGTTGGCATAACATCTGTGGAGGATTATTACTTATAATTCTATGGCTTGTCAGAAGAATTTCGGCTCCCTTTGAAACCGTCCTAGAAAGGGCATTGAATTAAGCGAAAACTACTGAATATGCTTGGAAAACTACTTAAATTTTGAACTTGCCGTCAAAACGACGATCTACCGCCTGAAGGTATGCTATGGTGTCATACTTTAAAACTACCTAAGAGAATCAATCATAAAATTTTATTATTAAGAAAGAGACCTTCATCCATAGCAGGTTGAATATGCCTGTCAACCATGAAAGAATAGCAGCAAAGTGCTAAAAATTTTCTCACAGAAATCAAGGCAGGAAACAGTAAAAGTCATCCGTAGATTAAATATAATCAGTGTTGGGTATTACCAAGCGAAAGATGAGCATGCAATCTGTCCTGATAGAAACACAAAATCGCTTTTATAGTGCACTGATGAAGTTGTACAAAAATATAAAGATGTGTTCAGTGCTGGTTTAATTAATATATGGACCCGAACTTGGACCTTAACTAACAAAAGTTACGGTTGGGCTTGTTACGGTTTAAGCTAATGATAATGAGCTTTCTGCGAACTTTAAACAATATTTTCGGGTATAAAGCATTGGCTTGTCGTGTCAAGCCTATGCTCAAATATCTATTTACAAAAAATTTTATTCAGAGAGTAGGTTTTAGAAGATGATTTTCCGCGTTAGAGTGGGCAGGGTAAAACGCGTGCTGACTTGGTGACGGTGTCACAAGGAGGGAGGTTTATTAATAATGAACTTAGCTACTATTCATCATAACATCTGTTCATAGTATGTCAAAGAAATCTACAGAGTGTTTCGCTAGATCAAAAATATAAAATTGTTTTCTCAACAAAACTTTAACACCTGATAAACTAGTAATTTGCTTAAAAGTGAGCTCCCATAGATCTGCCAAATTCCGCAAGTCATTTTTGTGCACATAACACCTAAAASATTTTGCACTTTACATTCAACTAGTAATTTGATTAATTTTATATGAGCAAAGTGCAATAATTTAGTTTGTTTGCCTTTGAATTTTGCCGAGCGCTCAGCGTACAACTGTTTACACTTTTAATTTCGCCATTTCAGGTTGTTGTGCCAAGCATTCACTTTTTACTCAAAACATGTTTTCTCTTATCATCTTCCTGCTTTATCGGCAGTCGCTAGCACATTTGAGGTGATAAGCTCCAAAAATAGAAATAACATTTACATACAGCTGTTTTTTGGTAAATATTTTAATGAAAACAAAAACAATATCAAACATTCGAAGAGAAGACAGGAGAGACAGACGCTAAAAAGAAAGAGGCCTCATTGTAGTTGTTGGATTCTGGCGCCCGATAACGTGTAGACAATACGGAATSAAGTTGGAAATGTACGTGAGGGGGTATGTATGTGTACTTTGCACAGATGTACACTTGTGTGCATTAAAATGGCAAAGTTGTTTTTCCGATTAAGATTAGTTAGTGTGTTAATTAGGTTTGTATAAATATTACGAAAACGTGTTATGAATAAATTAATATCTTTTATTTTATCAATGCCGGCTAATAAATATTTTTTGTTGAGTGGCTGTTGAAAGGAATTCTTCAGATACTGATGGCAATAAAAATAGTTGAAAAATGTTTCAGCAGGCATGCGATATTGCCCCAATCTTAACAAAACCCGTTATTGCATTTCTTCAAACGCTGTTTTATGATTTCAAGTCTCTAAAAATGCTCTGTAAAGCTAGTCTTAAGTAATTTGTCTTTACAGAGTTTTGTTTAAATACTTTTACTCCAATGTACAGTATCCAAATACGAAACGTAATCGTTCTTTGTTAGTTTTACAAAACAAACGTAAATTATAAATCGATTAATAATCAAAACAAATCTCGAAATAATCGATTATTAATCGATTATTAATCGAAATATTATACATTGTAATTATAGTTCATTAATCAAACTATTAATCGATAAAATATTTGTCGGAATAATCGAAAGATTATTAATCGAATTATTAACGGAAAAAATCGATTACTAATTGAAATTATTAATCGAAAAACTAATAAAAAATGAAATATCTGATAATTATTTATCGCAAGAATCGACAGATTATTAATCGAAATTTTGAATTGAAACAATCGATTAATAATCGAAATCTTAACAATAAAACAAGCATCAGAAGACAAATTTGGTTCAATCGATTATTGCAATTATTCAGAAAACATCTGACGACAAATTTTTGTTTGGCAAATAAGGAAAGTATGGTAAATTTCGACTAATAGGTTCTTAAGGCCAAAAGTAATCGTTAAGAAAAGTATCGAATTTTTGAAGACAAGTCGCGATACTCGATTGTGGATACTCGAACCCACAACTCTCCACATAACAGACTCTACAGCGACACTTTTTTTTCAAAAAATATTTATTTTTCTTGAGTGCTGTTATTTTTATGCACACAACTGTATATATTTCCTTTAATATCCAAATTTTCTTTAAAATATATTTGCATATCTACTAGATATACTACTACTTTTATGCACTCAAATGAATATATTTACCTCGAGTACTACTATTTAAATGCACACCACTGCACATAAATACATAAGCACCCATGTTAGAGTGCTGTGCCAAGCATTTTAGTCGCACGCTTGCTTGCCAATTAATGGCCAAGATCACCGAGTAATTGCGAGCAGCATTCAAAACACCAACTATTCGGTCATTCGGACAGAGCGTCAATCAGGCAGTCAAGCAGCCGTGTAATATGTGGCCAAATCACTCAATAATTTTTTCAATTGTGCATTTGAAATGTTATTAAATTGGAATGTGTGCATGTATGACAAGTGTGTGTGCGCATAGAAATGCTATTGGATTTTGCAAATGCTGTCACTAGCGAGGTGACAGCTTCCGCGCGGTCACAAACACATGGCAACCAACAGTTCGTCACTCACACAGCCACTCAACTGTCAGGCATATCACAACACTTGACATGTGTGTGGCCACTAACCATACTGGCTGCTGGCGGAGCGACTACCGCCGCCGACCGGCTTTTTTGATCGCCGATCGCATTGCTTTGYTATTAATTCAACCGCTTGGCTGCTGTCAGCGCCTGCCGCYCCACCCGAATGCAATCGCCCGTTGAGGCCTCGTGCAATTCTCATTTGCATTTYTATAAAATCTTGCCGCGCCGCTCACAGCCACACTTTCCGCTCTCGCTTCTCTTCCTCCTTCTCGCATATTTCTCACTTTTTTCCTTATCGTAGCGGCATTTTTTCATTGTTGCATGCAAATTAAATGAAAATTTTCCGTGTCTGTTGTTTTATTGATTTGTTTTATGTGACAATCTGTTATGCAGTCGCATCGCAGCAACAACAAATATGCACTTCATTAATGCAATGATGAAAATAAAAAATTATAATAATTTCGAAAATAATATWATTTTTGTTATTGTTGTTGTYGCGTTGGTGTCTGATAACGCGCTCTGCTGTTATTGAGTAATATTTTCATGGCTTTTACTAATCMTTCGTGAGGCAATAAACATGCAAATACATACACAAWWCAAGTCTATMGCAGCAGGTACATATGTATGTATGKATTTATGAGTAGACTACAGCGAAAACAGCCGATCGTAAAAGTAATTGTACAACAGTATTTTTTGTTTTTTGCTATAAATATTTATTTAAATCTTATGAAGATTTTTGTAGTTATTTTAGGATTTTTCTCTACAAGAATTTGTGTTTAAAAAATTTAGCTTAAATGGTTCAAAAGTTATTATATTTTTTGTAAAACTTATTTTTTTAACTTATTTTTTGGGAAATTTTGAATGCTAAGCGATAACTTCTAAAATTAAAGTATATATTTTTACCGGCTTATAATTTCGTTTTAACCCATCAATTCGATTTTTTTTTATTCACCCTAATGTGCATAAAAATGTGCACCTGCTAAAATTAAAGTAAATAGTATTCCTTGAAGAAATATTTTCCTCTTCAAATTATTCAACTTTTACCCATAAATTCAATTTTAGTTTTTTATTTGGTTTACCCGAATATGTATGAACATTTTCAAGACTTGTTTGAAAACTTTTTCTATCTTGAAAAACTTGAAAACCATTTCTTGCGGAATATATTTATTTGAAGCTAAACCCAAGGTATCGAGCATGAAGAAAACCCTTAGAGAAGAAATGTGTATTAAAAGTAAAACAATGTACAAAATACACATTTGTACAATTTAGCTTACAAGGATATATTTGGATTCCGTAACCCGATTTCAGCGCCATCTATCGGAATTTTGAATTTTTCTGAGGTGTTAAAGGATGTTTTTTTAAGAAATCGTTTTTTTTTCTTATTCCGACAGGTTATACCAAACAAACACTATTTAAGAGATTACATGGGTTGCCATGCCATGCCTCGGGTAAAAATAGCCTTATTTCAAAAAAAAATTTTTTTCTCATATAAGAAATGAAATATTTAATTAAAAAAAATTATTGTTACAAGCAAACACTAATAGTAAAGAAATTGGAAAAAAAATATTTTAAACCCGTCCAAAGCGACACCATTTGCGGGAGCCCTCGAAAAACGACGACAGGATAACTCCTTACAGGATCATCCAAAGTGAAAATAAAAATACATGTTTTGGGTAAAATTTTAACTTAGAATAAAAAAAATATATAAATAGGATTTAAAATTGAAGTGAAAAATTCTTTGTCAAAGTCCTAAGAATTGTATCTCAAAGACCTGTGCAAAATTTCATGAAGATTGGTAGAAAGAAATACGAAGAAGAAGTCTTGTCAACAGACTTCAAAAACATAGTTTCGAGAAAAACKCGTTTAAAGACGGTGCACTTAGCCTAGCTAGCATCGAGCMCACAAGTTCTCCAGGCTGTATYTCCRAAACTATTTCTCGGATCAACTTGAAAATGTAAGACAATTTTCTAGAGGTGTTGTAGAATTTAAGAAAAGCATATTTTTTTAAAACCTTAAAGCTATGTAGTTATAACCCTTTAAATCGATATCTACAATAGTACTGCCAGAAACACTGCTCCATGCAGATCCCTACATACAAAATTTGGCAACTTTAAGCTTTAAAAAGAAAATAAATTTCTTTATAAATGAGAGTTAAAATATTATCACACATCTTGTCACTTTCTCCTTACTTTTGTTACACTAAGATTGAAATACCTCGATAGACACASCTTTGGATGACCTAGCGAAGTGGCTGGGATTGATATTACCCGTCTTAATAAAGTTATGGTGAGCYCAAAGGCCCTTAAAGGAGTTTTTGACTAACACAAAGGATGAACACAAATATGTCCAAGTGAGATCCAACGATTTTCGGTTCAAACCAACGACTTAACCCAACATAACCTGCTGAAAAATATATAATTTTCGATGTATTTATGTAACATAATATAAAAATATCTAAGCTTTATCTTTCCCAATAAATTATAATTTGCTTAAATTGAGTACCATTAATTTTGCAAAACACTATAGTATATATGTAYRTATGTAYATAGCAAACACTGTTGTCGCTTACCGGCTAAAAGTTGTGAGCACACTACGCCATGGCGTATCTATCTCAATATGGATTAAGTTATATGGCATGGTGCCATTGTTGTGATTGTTATTTAATAAAAACAAAATCATAATATTGAAGAGCGGAAAATTTTGTAAAACATTGACTATGAAACTTACATACTTATACATTTGTTTATTCACGATAAATATGTTTTTGCTACACGTAATGTTATATGCTGGCATGTCTGTATGTAAGCATACGTCAGTATGTATATCAAATCTTTTGATGCCCAAAAATTAATTYGACTAATTAAATGTGAGCATAAGCATACAAACCAATAGTTGTGCCCAAATTGATGTATATATGTAGGCAAATATTTTATGTRTGTGTATGTGTGTACATGGGTGTGTTTTTGTAGTGTTCTGTTTACAAGCTAACCGCTAGAAAAACAATGCAAATTTATCTCAGTCATTAGTAGTTGACTTATGGTCGCTGAGGAATGCTCGCCCAAGGTTGCATTGGAGTTAAATTTAAGTATGCCTTCAATCAGGTCACTGACTGTCTGACTGTGCGTCATAATGCTAAGTTTTGTWGATATATACATACATACAGACATATATTTTTATGATGAGGGTACTTTACGCTTCACATTTATGTATATATCAACAAATATGTGTATATAGGCGTCTGGAGAGCATATTTTGTATCGAGATTTGGCTATTAATACATACAGTATATATTTACTTAAGTAGATATATTCAGAGATACTATATACATAAGTACGAATTTGTGAATAAATATTTTTGATTAAATTCTTCTTTCTTATAGGTGTAGACCAGGGTTGCTAAATCTTGACAAAGTTCCGAAGAGTATATTGAAACAAAATTTTAAAAAATTATATTGCTTGAAAATTGGCGAAAAACTCWCGAAGAATMATTTCAGTATCTTGGTGCAAAAACCAAGTGTTGGCGGCCCATAATTCCGACCTCTTTTTGAGTAGTCAAAAGTAGGCATAAAAGTCAAATGGTATTCCTTGTTGACAGTTAGGACGGTCGAAAGAAATTCGAAAACTGTGTGGTTTTTTTGGCTTCGGCTCCACCTTTACCACGAYATTCGGTCGATTGATCGTATATTTCCGGGTCGTAAGCATAGATCCAAGACTCATCGCCAGTAATATTATGATTCACGACACCTTGGTAATGGAAAAGCATTGTTTCACAGGCGTTAACGCGACACTGTTTCGTCGAAAAAATTGAGTGATTTTGGAACCCATCATTTTTTTTAGGCACCAATGATCTTCCATAATGGCTTTCAATRATTCTTTCGATATTCTACCCATGACAGTAGGATCTCTGATTGTCTATTCGCGAACACCAATTCCCTTATTTGTGTTGACGAACGTGGTTCGTCGTCAAYGCATTCTCGACCCTCTTTGAATAACTTACACCAATCAAAAACACTTGCTTGCGACACCGAAGACCTTTTCCAATATTCTGTACGTTGAAGTCTTACTACTTTTGGTCCACAGTAGTATATAAAATATAATATATCCAGCACCTAACTTTGAAGTGAACGTTGCAGAGATCGTGTAAATGTGGCTTTGAGAATAATGCGCTACCAATTTTTAAGAGCATCCATTCTAATGATTCATTAATACTAAAGCAACTAAGACACCGAAGAAATTCATAAAAAGCGCATCATTAAGCTGTCAGTCATAATAGAAATTAGATTATGTGATCGATAAACATTTGCTGACCGCGAAACTCTTCTTTCACTGAAAGCCCACATTTCGTAGAATTAAACTGGCGGCGATGATCAGACAAATTATYAAAATCATGCCAGTGATTTCCTATGAAACTCACGCAACACTTAAAATTATCGCGTAACAATGGCAAAATATTCAAAGAACTTTTTATTATTGAGCTCGTATATTTAAGTAATTAGTGGCTTACATGAAATCACCTTCAGCAAATTGCATGATGTGTGTCACTAAATTATTTCCGCGAATCTGTCTTTTTATTTGATTTGTAAGTGTTTCAATTAATGTGTCACGAAAACATGCAATTCGTAAAATTTGCAGGAAAATAAGATTTGTCGCAAAAATTTATTACAAAATTTATAATAATCTGACTTACATAGATATTTAAAGGTAACTGATGCCAAATATTCTCAGGAATTTTATCATCAAAATTTTATAGTGTTACTAGACTTCAGGCTATGGTGAGCTAAAAACGAACTTATGAAGGTATATATAAAACAGTTTGTGTTTATTCTTTCTGATATACTTCTAAGACTGCAAGCTGTCTGAAATTTCTTTCAAATGCGAGGAATCATGTATCACAATGTAGTTGAAGAAGTTTACGAAACCCGAACAACATCTGTATTGCGAGTCTTTGAAGGGTTACCAAATATTTCCACAAACATACATATTCCACAAAATTGCCAATCTCTTAGAACTATATCAACTGATCACAGATACTTATGTCATAACACTCTATATAAAAACTAAKTTATCGAATTTTCATCTGCGAATCTCTGCGAAATCACAACAACATCGAACCAGTAGGAAAGCGAATGGTTTTATGTGGGCTCCCGGCCATAGGAACATTTTCATCAACGAAAAAGCAGACAAAGTTCGCCAAGTCTCTCTAGATAAATCTGAGGCGGAGACAATACTGTATTACCATCAAAAGAGAGCTAAATACGCAGATTGAACAAATAGCTCTGAACAGAGGGAATCCCCTTAGAGGTTCTTCTTTCAATAGCCTTTTTAGCGTCCTACAGAGCGTTCTATATGCAACTAATATCTTGAGACCAAGAATCCATTATTGGACAATATTCAACCGAATAGACCACGTCCAACACGCAGTGAAGATGATATAGCAGCTGAGAGTGTACACGATGACCGTGAAGGGTAGATTCGGCGGCGTTCACAGCTACTCGGACTGACGTATGAAAGCATACAAAATACAGCTGGTGCAAGAACTGAAGCCGCTCGACCTCCCTAAGCGACAGCGCTTTGCGTTTTCGAGCCAAATGTTGTTCAAAGATGAACCATTTCTGGCTCGATGGGTATGTAAAACGGCAAAATTGCCGCATTTGGGACGATTAGATACCTGAAAAATTCAAGAGCTGCCATTTCATAAAAAATAACGATTTGGTATGGTTTGTGAAACGTAACCGTCAATGGCGACATAARTTTTGAAAAAATATGGACCGATGATTCCACCATGATATTTGACTTTTTGATGCCTGAAATTGAAGCTCGTTTGTTTCAACAAATTGCCTTAATGTCACTCACATCGCATCAATCAATGGATTTATTGAGAGAACAGTTCGGTGAGCAGATAGTTTCACGTTTTGGGCCCGTTGATTGGTCACAAACATCGTATGATACCACACCCTTCGACTTTTTCCTTTGTGGATATGTAAAGTCTAAAGTCTATGCGGACAATCCCGCTTCGATTCAGGCCTTGGAGCGAACCATCACGCGTRTCATACGCCAGTCACCAGTCGAAATGCTCGAACGATTCAACAAAAATTGGACTGAACGGTTGGAACTTCTGAGACGTGGCCACCGCCCACATTTGAAAGAGATTACCTTTAAAAAATGATAATAAACATTCCCCATTAAATTTGAAGTTTTTGTGCTTTTCTCTAAATAAGTAAGGAACCTTGAAATGCATTACTCTTTAGTAGAAGTTATCGGATTTGAAATATAGGGTTTTAATTAAAGCAGAGCGTTCGCTTGCTACTCGATCGTTCACTAATTGATAACTCTCTTCTTTTAACATACATATGTAGTAACGGCAATATGTGATCTCACCCACATCCGGTCAATGTCTCTAATGCAATGACAAAATATCGAAATGACAAATATTTTTACAAACTTCCTTGTTTCAAGTTGGAATTAGTRTGTAAAGAACGCATACTAAAATCGATTTTAATGACAATAAATGCAATAAAAAAATTAAAAAAAAAAAAATGCAAAGCATGCGATCATCTGACAACAGCTGACGTCAGCTTWTTTCGCAAACTTTTATTACAAGGTTAAGTTTACAGCTGTTGCTGCTAATAAAAGAAATGCAATTATTGACTTGAGCACACACACATACATTGTACATATCTATTGAAACATAGGCGTTAAGGCCAGTAATAAAGAGCTTAAAATGTTTGAAGCAATATTTGAATGATTTTCYAGAAATGCATACGTGTACGTTGTACGTGTGGAGCCATAAGATCATACGATATTAGCAATCGTATATACATGTATGTATGTAGATGCATTTGCAATGTGTCAGATCTTCCCAAATGCCACGGTGGCGTCAGTGCAAATACCATAAAGTGCCGCACTGTTATTAGTCCGTTGGTTGTTGGTGTTGCTGCCGGCAATTTGGCTTAAGCAAACATTCGCCAATTTATGGGTCGCTTACGTAATCACGTAAGGCGCATGCATTGATGCAAACGTAAACATTGTAATGCACAGACATACAAACATATGTATGTACACATATTCAATAAAGATTTACTTTGTTCGGCGATAAGATGTGCTAGCTGTAAATATTTACAACTGTATATGATATTTTATATAAATTCTCATATCAACTGTTTTCATATAATTTTATTTGCACTGTATTTATGGTGAGCGCTGCAAACGCAATTGCTGTAAATTGCCGCTTTTATGGCGGCATTATAGTATTTTAATCAGAAAYTCTATTTACAAACTATATTTAMATATGTACACACACACATATGTATATACATACACATAGATACGGGCATTACAGCTAGAAAATCACGTACGCGATCGATGGTTTTGTGACCATTTGTCAGGGCGTGTGCGTGTGTTTGTGTGTAATTGGACAAATTGCGTTGTAAATGCCAATGCGGTAGCGATAAGTGACACTGTGCGACAGCGTAGAAGCGATCGCGTTGGCGTTAAGATTTACTTATTCTCAGGTGTGAGGCAAATATGTATAATATGTAGAGCTAAATCGAAAATAGCAATAATTTTGCTTAGACTATGTTCGCACAGGGAACGTCTACAATGATAAGGAAAAAATCTGTCCTCTCAAATCCAAAGTCAAGGTGGTTTACCAACTGAACGAAGCAGTATAGACTGGGCCGCCACATTTCCGACGAGCACGTTAAAAATCCAACGATAAGTAATCCTGAAATTTTAGATATCACATTCTATAGTCTTCTGCACCTCTTCACCTCTCCCTACACAACCGGGATTATTACAAAAGTACAGAGTCGGAACAAGATCCTCAAGTCGCTCACAGGCAGCACTTGGCGCAAAAGCAAAGAGACGTTGTTGGCAGCCCCGATATGGTCGCCTGGATGCAACATTACGCAGATTGATAAGCATAACACCGCACTCTGGGCCCTAACCAGATGTCTTCTGATGTCCCCCCATCAAGCATGTCCATAGTAAAGCCCGATTGCCTCCAATAAAGTAGCACAACATACTTCTCTCTCTCCAAGGAGTTTCTGCTAGAAGGTTTTCATCGAAACGATTCCTGTAGTTATCTCCTTGAAGCGKAGCTGCCACCTTAGAACATCAGGAGAACATTCCTTCGACACGCGGGCGAAATAGAACTATATACCSACCAAGTTTCGGACGYGATYAACTTYCGACAGGCACTGAACGTAATTCCCTTGTGAAAGATGTACAAGACAAAATCTCGCGTTACTGCGTGCWACAAGAGTGATCCTAGCGCTACTTTGCTGCGTATTGTAGCAGGTTAAACTCCTACTTGTTSAGACTWGTGGCTTCGATGACAGCTAACTTATGRCTTTYCCCMAAWWRGSKYTKKRWWAWYRKTWMRAMMAMMAWWAMMAMMRRAWYYYMMSKKRRRAAAWKGKTKSYTWAMCWCWCCACATAATCTCTTTCTGACTCGAYAAATTTCACCCATCGACACTACAACTTCATTACCACAACTGCAAACCAACTTTTCTTGAGGTTTACGAAGAAGGTCTCCGAGACTCTGTCTATAACTCCTCCTGACTCCCAACAAATACCAGAACAATCTTCGTCTTCTTTGCGGCAGTTGCACAATATAAAATCCACTGTTTCGATTGAGTTCTGAAGTGAAGTTCTGACAACCACGAAACGATGTCGAAAGTACTATCGTAACTATTTGGCGCAACTTCAATCCAAGGGTACCAATGCAAGAACGAAATTTTGTCAAGCTGTCTTTATTGGTAGCTATGTATATACGGAAATCTGCGCGTGGTTCCACTAAAGACCGGCGTGTGATCACTTTGCAACCTGTTAAACAACTTTTTGGCGGTTGCCAATGAAGATGAAGATCCAAACAGAAGAATCAAATCATAATCCGTTATATTATATCACAGTCGGCATTACCCTCCAAGTATACCTTAAAAGAACCTTAAGGACTCCAGGAGTAAAAATCTTTCCTAACTCACTAAAATGAGGAAAGACTGTCGTCTAGCCTTTAAATTGAAGAACTTAGCATGGAAGATGTCCGAACGTTTCACAGCACTTTTCTGCAGTAATGAAAACAAGGGCACTTCCAAAACTACTGTAGAGTTTCTTAAGTTCCTGAGAAAATTAAAATTAAAAAATGCGGCCGCTTCACATTTGTTGCACAGTGTGATCACTAAAAGTGTTGATGCGTTGAGTATTAAATTGCTTCTTTCAAATGCCAGTGACATGACTGAAGGCGCCGCATAAGACTACCCCAAAGTATATTAGATCCCATATATATGCATATAGATGTATGTATGTGGATATATAATATTTACAATAATATTTTTGAAAATTCGTAAGAAGAGACTAAGAGCTTTGTGCGCTTTAAGTAAAAATAGTTCACATTATTTGTATTAACGAAATTCACATCAATTTTCAAACTAATGCTCATGTAAATTTGAGTATGTTATTTACACTTGACAATTTTGAGAATTTCACTAAGAATATTTAGTAAATATTTATAATGGCCATTAGCACATGTCAGGAGATATTAGCCATTATTAGAAAAAGTGCGAGCAATTCACACCACAAAAATTGTTAGCACAATGCAAATAAAAGTAAAGTCTTCTGAGTAAAGATGTAGTTCAGAGCACATAAGAATTCATACATATATAATAAGGATCTAGTGAGCCAGATTGGAATTTTTGTCTGCAATTCGATACCTTCACTACCTTCGAGAGTGGCGAATCGAACAACCAACTGGTTGAAATCAAATAAACTAATTGAGAAGGAAGGGCAGGAAGTTGGTCTGCAGTCTATCATTACTAGTSTAACGTAGATTGATATCATGTTTTGCTTATTGATGTAAATTAGCGTCGAAGACAAGGTCTTCGTAAACTAAAAGTACTCTTGGCATTTTTTCAAGCGAATATAAAGCTTCACAAACGTGAAATGCTTTCATACTACTATGACAAATTATGATGTTTGGGACAAGATTTGGAAATAAACTACCGACCATATTTGTCCCATGAATGACCCTTTCGAGAATTCTTGCTTAGAAAATATCGAAATCGCGACTGAYCCTTTATTACTCGCAAGTTTCGAATCCGAAAAGCTACTGTTAAGAGTCTACCATTGCCGTAAATATCTGTTCAATTATMGGGCTGAAAATGTCTTTACTTCGGACTGACTGGCAATTGAGAAATAAAGTCCTCTCTCGACAAACAAAGACCACACTCCATAAGTCCCTCCTTATTCTGGTCGTGCTATATGCTACAAAGGCAAGGACGATGACAACATCTGATGAGTTGACATTACGAATTTTCAAGAGAAGTGTTCTGCGGAATTTTTTGGCCCTTTGCGCGTTGCTGGCATTGATWTAGTTCAGCGAAAACTCGGCAAGTATCGCGTAAGCGGTGTCGACGCCAACAAAGAAGAAGAATCATTAGAAAACGAACTAAAGAGGAGCATTGTTTTYGAGTGAATATAATTTTCCATCGGGATCAGACCATCACATTTGCCAACGACAACGAATTGAATAAGAAGAGSTACAAACTTCGAGAATATAACATTTTTTTTTATTCGGAAGTCAATCGGCCAAATAACATAGATTGCCCAATAAGTTTCTAGATTGAAAAAGGTATCTTAAAAGTTGTAATTTCAGGGACCAAACCACAGAAAGATGAATAAATTGGTGATGCAAAGCTGGCATGATCATTTGCAATCACATTTCAATGACGACTTCGAACTGTAAACCTTTTCAAAGACGAAGCCTCGCAAGACAGTGATGGAACCATCGGTCATTCTCTGTGAAAGGGCACCAAAATATGATTTTTTCAACCAATGACACGCCTATTTCTATTCTTCGCCATCAATTGTGACTGTCAGTTTTTATTAATGTGAAGCGCAATGTTGGAGAGGGTCGCGTGAATCATGTCACTCTGACAAGCAACAACTTGAGCGCGTAAATTACCTCGTTAGCACCACGGTTAGGTGAATACGCAATGTACGCGATGGCATATCGCCAATTTATTAACACGATTATCAAAATGATATGAGCAAACAAATAGGACAATGACGACATGAGCGCTTAATATACACGCACACAAACACACGCATGCAATGCATTGCCACCCCTCCTGCTGCCCACCGAACCACTAATGAATCCTTAATTGTCTGTCATGCGAARGCAATTTCACAAAAATTGCAACTCTTCAACCAGCAACTGCAATAAAATGTTTGACTAAGAGCACGTATGCATCTGTCTGTGGTTGTGCGTCTGTTTGTTTGTTTGTAAAAAAGGTCTAAATTTTTTAGTCAACTCATTGATGCTAAAAATACCCACACTGCAAGGATGATGTGCACATTTCTGTACATATGTACTTTTGTATKTGTGTGCACGCGAAAATATTTGCGAACTTGCCCGTTGCCGGCTTGAGTAAGCGAAGAGCGCAAAACACAGGGCACTAAATCGCACAGAAGATGCAAAGGAAAAGAAAACATTGTGATGTACAATACAAACAAACAATTGTGCAACGAAGAAATAGCAGCATTGTACAGTATATGAACAAAGATTTAGGAACCCAAAGAAATGTTCTCTATCAAGTTTAGTCCGTCTTATACTGAGTAGGGAGGCTGCGGATAAAGGAACTTTGCGTGAAAGTCAGTGGATATTTGAGTTACTTAATACTGTCTTCAAAGCCAAGGCAATCTCTAGTACTAATTGAACTACCGATTCTGATTTCAATAAGATATTCTCTTTTTAGCAGACGATCTCCCTACTTCCACTTCTTAGTTCATGCTGGCCTGTCTTCTGAACATAATTTACTTCTACGGTATATGTACCAAGAATTAAGAATCTAAAGAAATTTTTTCAATCAATTATAGTCCATCCGATTTTATAGGCCACGAGAAAATGAACTTTTTGTGGGAATCASTGGGCAATTGAACATTCCTCAATACTGTTTATAAAGCCAAGCAAATTTCTAGTACTCATTGAGCCATCGCTACTGATCTGAACAWGTTCTACTGTATTTAACAGAAGATCCCCCTACTTCACTCCATTTAGTTTATGCTGTCTTGTCTTCTGAAACAGTGCAATTATGGTCTCTAGTTTCTTGGCTTAAAATAAGTTACTAAAACAATCTTTCACTCATGGTCTGGAGGCACACGTTTAGTTCCTAAAGCGGTCTGGCAACGCTGGTTCGAAAGTTGTTTGTGAACCGCCCTGCTATTCTCCTCAAAAGCTGCGGTACGTCTCACTTGTTACAACAACTCGTTTACCATGTTGCTCTTCGACTGTGCAAAGTTCTCTGCGTCTTTTGAGAATACGCTTGAGAGCAAACTTCTTTCTACGCTATTCTACGACTTGAAAAGACAAGAGTTTCAGTTTTTCGCCATTTTTTACATTCCATTCTCGTTTCGCATTGATTATTCACAGAGAGAATTCGCTGTAAAAAAATKTATTTCATTCCGTAAGGAACAGTGTGTCGACGTTAGCCAAAAACRGGTGGTATATTCTAAGTAGCGCTTTAAGTTTCTTTTCAAATTTATAGTTTTCTTTTTATAAGATGTTATAATGGAAAATAACTTGTGWCCTGTGGGTCTCACCAAAATTTCAAGAAAAAAGTTAGGTTACGAATTATTTCCTGTTAAAAAATAGTTTACAGAGTAAGCGACCTTGTTGTTGTTGCTGTGACGGTTGTCTAGTCCCCGGTAGGGTGGTAAGGTTCAGATAAGTTGCGAGTGAGGTCATTCAACGTCAAGCCCAATAAACGTGCTGTTTCGACGGTGTCAGCCCATATGACTTCAACAAATCTCAACCCACAGTACTTTCCAGATTCGTTTCGCGTCTGTACAACTTGATTCTACTGCTAGAATGCAATGTGACATGTAGACAACAACAATAATAATACATTATATACTTGCAATCTCTTTGAAGATAAATATAACTGCAGGTATATAAGGTAACATAGAGGAAAAAATAACTTTGATATACATATCTACCTATTATACCCACCTACCTACATTCATAAATATACTATACGTACGATGTATAGTTAGGTAGAAATACAAGAGCAAACAATATGTAGACACACGCTCGTATGTTGAACGATACGATCGCACGACAGCTAAAATAGCACACTTTATCGTAAACGAACTTCATTGCTGCTCCAGCGCGGAGCTAGGTGAGCGTCGGTATGAAGTAAATGCAAGCAGTTCAAGTTCCAAAAATAGCCTAGCAGCAAGTGGTTGATTATTAAAATAAATGGAAACCCATGTATRTGGAATGCGCGCCAGCACTCRTCGCTTGGCGACGACGATCGGCGCAATACCCTACAAATATGCTAATTGAAYGGAGTTGGCAGATGAGGAGTCGGTAGAAGCTAGCAAAGCATACAAAGAGCACGAGATAAATACCTACACAAGCGGGTATACATATACAATTTTATAGAGTCTACACTATAGACTATATAGACTAGAGGAAGTATGGTTTAGATTGCATTAAAATGAATGAGAAGAATGTGAAGCGTGTTTAAATTTAGCTTTCAGCAGTTTAATGACACAAACTAGCAGGAATTCAATTAGARTTTCACTTAATGCGGGTCACTGCACACTTGATGAGTTTGTATCGCTTGTAGATACCAAGTTATGCATTATATAAATGCTTTTTTGTGGTTTCTATAGAGATATTGTGTTGGAATTGAAGAAATTGTCGACAATTATTCTACAATCTAAATATAATTTATAGCTTAGTTGGAGAAAGAGGACAATTTTCGTAATTTATACTTCCATTGGCCACAGCCATCAGACTAAACCTAGTTACGACACCAATTTATTCCCAAAAAGGTGCAACCTCGTTGACTCATAAGCAGTTAGCAGAATCGACCAGCTTAAAAGTTAAACTGATTCTGAATTGATAGCCATAGCCATTTTGTTCTTTGCTCCACCCTAATTCTCTGCTGAGAAGACTCATTAATGACTTAAAAGCTTGATATGTATATCCGGAGATGAGCGTTTCTAATTACTAATAACACATATATTTTAGAATATATATAATTTTAGAATATTGCTCTGAATACGCTTATAATTTCACTTGGATCGCTTCTTCGATTATGTTTTTAGTCTTTTCTTTCTACTTTTAGGAAGTACAAAATCCCGAAACCCCTCTACTACTAATGGAAGGAACGCCTATTTGGGCTGCTGACAGTGTTAAGAAAATATAGCTCTTCGTAGAGAGGAAACGCTCATGGAAACTCAACATAGAGGAAAAAACCAAGGCAGTCATCAGCTTCAGGAAGGCATTGACAAGAAGTGTAGACACTCACCAATGGTAATTCTTGGGCTCTATGAAAATACGGCCTACGGGATGTTTTCATCAGTATTTGTGGTGCACTTTACGTCTCCAAAAATGCCCTCAACCTAAGAGACTTTGGTTACTTAGATGACTTCGAGTCTGGGCTCTCTGAAATTCTCGCACACTTTTATTTAATTTCAAAATACTTGGATTACCAATTCGACGAACTTAACTCTGGCTGTCGTTTTTCTACTCACATACCTTCGAGGGTGGCAAGGGAGGGAAGACTCGCTGGATTAGGAAGGCGATAAGCTTTTTTACTGATGAATCAAAGCTTGCGGTGAGGGTTGGTGAGGAGTACATTGTCGGGAACTTTCCAACAACTCCAATTTTAGTCTAGTCCCGACTACAGGACCCAGTGAAAGGATGCCTAGACAAGTTATCTCCAGCACTAAGTTACTTTTCGATTAGACAGGTTTGGGGACACAGAAAACTGTAAGGCTGATGAGTTTGCTAGGTCCCTATGGCCGGTAGTAAATCGGAGCCCATCGCTCCCAGCAAGGTTCATCTTACCGGATGCCAGCTACAGCAGCTATTTGGAAAAAGGTGATGTATAAATATTTCAAAGCTTCAGAATAGGGAAAAAAACACCTCGGATCTCATACACTTAGGCATCCAGATGAAAAGGAAAATAAAACATCTTGAGATTTGTAAACTAATATCGAACTACTTACTGGAGTTTTTCGTTTGGCTTCACAAAGGAGTGAACATAAGATTCTAAGTGTGATTTCTTCGCTATGCCGAGATATCAGCCGCGTCTTCCATATGTCAAACTATGGCGTTTTTATGTCAAATAATCAAATTAAAGCTGTCAAAAACTAACAATAATTGAGATTTTTGTAATCATCTTTGTCATTAAGTTGACATTATAATTTAATTTAATTTGCAATTTTAGCCAATCAAATGGATCTAAAATAACAATAATTTTCACTATTTATGAACATGGTTTTGCCAATAAAAGTTCCAAAAATAAATAATGATAAAACTCAACAATTGCCTTAATGAAACCAAACATAMAAAGACATATTTAAAAATAAACTTCAGACTTCCCTCGAGATATCCGTTCACATGTTGTGCCAAATAATATTTATTGCTACATTTTTTTTCAGTTTTTTTTTTTTATAAATATTTTACTCATTTCCCTCGTGCTTTCACACTTSTTTTTTCAGTTCACTGATTTTGAAACGTTGTGATCTAGCACCGTATTAAATTGTCAAGTAAGCAATTATTTACTTTTTTCATAATTCTTAACGCTACTTAGCTGTCACCTTTTGTTGTGGTATATACATATATTTTTCATGACAAATGAAACATTTACAATTATACGTGTACAGCGAGTACCGCTATATACCAATCGTTAGCAATTTTCATTTTTAATTAGTACTTACTTAAGTCATTTCAATTTTATTGCTGTCAGCAGAAGTTATAAATTTAAAATAAACACGCTTATTATATAAAGGTTGAATTGTTGTTGTTATAAATGTTATGCATACATATATATTTTATTGATATAGGGTAACGGTTATGCTGTAGGTGGAGCCAAAAAAAAAATATATATGTATAGTAAATTTTTAGGTTGATAGTGATTGTCATGAGGTCATTGTCATTTATATGGACTGATTTAGACGAAATCGGKAAAAGTGACATTTTTAGGTTAGATTCGAAAAATTTTGTTTTTATTCGAAATTGTTTCCAAATTTATTTCAATTCTTATCTACTAGTCYATATAGATTTCCTCACATCAGTCAGAATTATTCCTGGTTTTTGGTGCTAGAGCTATTTGGGCCGGATGTTTGGCCACCAGGATCGTGTGATATCACACCGCTCGATTCAGATCTTCTCGTGTCATTCGAAATGCTCTAACAAGTCAACGAATATTGTGCTCAAGGGATGMACCATCTGAGACATAGCCGCCGCCATCATTTGAGAGAGATAATTTCAAAATAAAATGCCAAAGAATGTTTTTTCGAATGAACAWTCCTCATTAAATTCGAAGTTGCTGTATTTTTCTTTAAAGAAATGTAACCACTCTCAAAATGGATCACCTTTTACATAGTCTATAGCACAACCAATATTAACGCTGCTCGATCGATATTTTTAACATTTAGAAACTACAAAGGTTCTCAAGGCAGTTGTCACTCGAAGGATCAAATCCAAAACTTGCGGAATGGTTAGTCTACTTATTAGAATCCAAAATCTGGATGCCATGACATACATAACGAATTAAACTCTAGATGTACCAGGGATCTAATCTTTTTTTAAGAGCAATAAGGACTGTTTTAATCCAAAGCAATTCAACACATTCTCTCCTAAAGATGAAAAATGAAACTTATCTTGTGCTAAGACGCCAAATAGAACACCAACTTAACACCAGAACACTAAAACCTTTAGCCATGCTGAGCAATGATAAAACTGAAATTTCTCGTTAAAAAATCATAATTTTTTTTTATTATTTGTTCGCCTAAAATGATTTATAAATACAACTAAATGACTAATTCCACTTGTACTCCCTCCAATTCGCAAGTTATCGCAAGTCCATGGCTAATTCAAGATTCACATCGTTTCCTCAATATTGATAGAATTGTGGGTTGTARCCCACACCAGCGTAGCCAGATGGAATAGGAGCCACATAGGTTGGGATGGGCGCTGAGTASGCACCGGCTGAGCCGTAGGATGGAGCAGCAGCTGGGGCGGAACAAGCGACTGGCGCCAAGTTAGGTTGACAGCTGAAAAGGTAGTTCTTTGGGCAAGGAGGWGCTGGAATGCTAGCGGCGGCGCCACCACCATAAGCCGCTTTACGGAAACGGCTCAATTCGTAGGCACCTTGTACACCTTGTTGTTCGGCTTCGGCCTCCTGAACACCGGATACAGCAGTAGCAGCCAATGCAACGCTGAAGATAGCGGCGAAGAGAGCAATGCAAACGAAGGATTTCATTGTGAATGATTTGAGTTGTTTTGGGTTCTTGTAATAACTTGAACTGTGAAGCTACCGAAGTGAACTGATGATTGCAGTTAGCAAGCAATGGATCTTATATACCCAAGAAATGCAATTGGCTATATTGGCTCTGCTTTCGGCGTTCTGGAACTCGTTCAATTTGTTTACGGGTCAGTTCTACTTATTTTTGCTAGTATTAGCGAAAATCCAAGAAGTTTGCATAATTTTTTGTAATAAAAATTGTTGCTTTCAATACATTTTGCCTCGCTGTTAACTACGACGCGAATATGAGTTCGTAGCGAAGGTTCATCCGGTTCACATAAAAAACTGATTCCGCAATTTTTTATGCACTGAGTGCATTCACATTCGGAAGAGTCTTTTWCTTTTATTCTAGGTAACATTATTATGGTGTCAATGCCTTGACATTTATTTTGGCATAATTATTTTTGGCTGGCGAAATAAGCCATTTTTTTATACCTTTCACATGAATGAATAAATGAATTTGCGTTTTTTTATGAGAAYATTGTAGAACAATGGCGGTAAAGCGTTAGCGATATGAGAAATATTTTTATTGCACAAGAGGACTGGAGTACGTTTTGATTCATGCCTCTGGCAAAACTTGAGGATCCAAAATAGTTATTAGATCTAATTTAGCGAGCGTGAACTTTAAGAGTTTGTTCCCTCAGCTGACGGTCGGTCCATATTTTATTCAACGATGATGCATTTTTGGCTCAATAAGAAAGCGAATTTGCCGCATTTGGAACGAGGAGCGACATAAGCGAAGAGCGATTATCAAGAGCTACCATTTCATACAGAAAAAACAACGGTTTGGTGTGRTGGCATCARTTATTGGTTTTTCTGAGAGAACAYTTTGGTGAGCAGATAATTWCACGTTTTGAGWSGGTYGKTTGGCCRCCACYACCGTTAGACWTTTTCCTGTGGAGATGCGTAAAGYCTAAAGTCTATACGAACAATTCCGCTTCGATTCAGGCGTTGGAGSAAAACATCACCCACGTCATTTGCTAATTACCAGTCGAAATGCTCGAATGAGTCATCGAAAATTGGACTCAACGGATGGACCATCTGAGACATGGCCGCGACAACATTTAAAAAAGATAATCTTCAAAAAATATATGCCAAGGAATATTTCTTCGAATGATAATAAACAATTTCCCTTAAATTTGAAGTTTCTGAGTTTTTTCTTTATAAAATTAGGGAATCCCGAGAAGGATCACCTTCTACATATTTGTGTAAGAGAGCGGGTTTGAACTGTCATTTTTTCGAAACWTATTGATGACGAATACTTGATTATTTACATTCATATAGTTAGCACCTAGCAATAACTAATTTCATCTAATTTGTTCAAGAATAAACTACTCTAACCTCCGAAYTTTTGCAACAAAATTTTTCACTCTTACAAATAAACATACCGTTATAATAATAGCAATACGCACGAAAATACTTATGATATATTTATATAAATTACGTCAAACATTAGAGACTACTACTCACATTTTGCACACAATTGAAATTCCACAGGTCACAGCAGGAGAATGAAAAGCCAGAGGTGTTGAGTGGTGAGTGGAGAGTATACAAACAGTCACCGATGAGTTGAAAGTGAATGCGTTGCGAGTAATTTAAAGAGCGCACACACTAAATCACGATTTTTTTCGAAGCACCTTTCGTAGACACAAAGCGATTATTGTTAAGTGAGTAAGGTGGAACCGCAAGTTGCCGGAATGAATCACTTTTTATTTAGCWCGAGATCGCTGCAAAATCACTACAACTTGCAACAACACACGAAAATAGATGCRTTTGAATGTATGTACACTTCGTTTTGGATTTATATTCAATTGATTTTTTGTTGTTTTTCATACACTTCTCTATATGTAGATTTAGTATTTTCAAAAATAAAAAAGCCAAAGTTGTTCACTAGCTCTTTTCGCTTTTCTTTTTATGGTAATTTCTCACAGTTGCGACAGCGCGCTGCCGAAAGTGAAAGCGTGCATAGATTTTAGCGCGCGAGACGGACACAACTGCAGCGGCGTGGTGTCACACATGTGCGGGAGGTCACTTCATCGAACACAAAGCAAGAAAAAAAAGCAACTTTTTTCAGTTTTTATCAAGCATGATGTGGACGTTCTGCSAAAAGATAAAAAGTCGGTAAATTAAAAATAACAACAACAAAAACAGAAGCAAAAAAGAAAACGTRAAACTAAGTCAAAAGAATGCTGCTGTGCAAGAAGCGGCGAGAAAACATGTGATTGTGTCAGCCGGTGAACGCTGCCGAGTGCTTATTGTAGCTGCAAGCAACAACAAACGAAGTGCACACACACATACGGACGATTACATTGTTGCACTTGACATGCACAATTGAGTGGAGACGAACAACGACCGGCGAGTGAGCTGTCAACGTCGGCTGGTCGTTTAGGCAGTTGGGCGATCGGGTGGTTAGGGCGCTGACGCTGCCACAGCGTGGGTGAATGCACCGCAGCAGCCGCAACACTTTCAGTAAATGAACATACATATGTATACAAATATGTGTGTGTTTGTGAGGAGGGTGCGCTTTTGCGGCAAAACAGTTACCAATCCGCTATGTGCTGCTCGGCTAGAAAAACAAAAGCCACAAGTCGGTGCAGCCGGTGCTGCAACAACAGGAAATGCAAAATTAGAAGAATGCAGCAGAATTGTTTTATATTTTATTATTTTGTTATTTATWTTTTCGAGTTATTATTAATTTGCTCATCGTTTTTGTTGTTGCATTTTTGTAAATAAAAATATTTTTTATGCACTCAAGTGGTTGTTGCTTTATGCACTTGTCTTTCAGCGCGGCCGTTTTTTACGTAGTCTGCGCCTTCACACACACGCATATGTGCATGTTTGAGTGTATATGAGTGCACGTGTGTATGTATGTATGTGTATATGGGCATATTTGGACGTTGATTTGCTTGCGCTTGGAAATAACAGCCGCGCCTCATTAAGCTRCGCCGACTTTTTGATGACTTGCTTTACACTTCATTTATTCTTTCGCATTTATTACTTTATCTCATTTTCTTGTATTTTATTATTTTCTTCTATTTTCGTTTTATTATTTTATATTCTTGTTTTTTTATTATTTTATTTTATTTTCTTTTCTTTTTATTACTTTATTTGCATTTATTTATATTTTGCTTTGTCACCGCTTTCCGTTGTTCCACGGCGTTCGCGCTCACGCCACTCAATGAATAACAAGATCGGCTGCGGCGCTTACGTTGCCGTCACTACTACCAGGGACGTGGAGTGTGTGATAGCACAAAAATACATTTCATTTACGTTGTCGCCCGCCAGCGTTTGGCTTGTTTGCTATTTGGCTATTTTTAGCTTTTTATTGCATGGATTTTTATTTATGTAAGTCTAGCTTAAAATTTATTTTTCTTGTCAATGTTGTTGCGATAGTTGCTGTAGTTGAAGATGGAGCCGATGTTGTTTGCTCAGCAAACATATGTATGTATGTATGTATGTATGTATGTATGTTTGCCTAGTTATCTATGTACATATGCATTTATGTGGATGTGTATGTTGCTGGAGCTTAAGCTTTGTATTTTGATTTGATAATCTAATTCACAGCCGCAGACGTTAGTACGCACACACACACTAAAAATAAATATRCTTATTCACAAAACGAATTCTCAAGCGTGTGCGCAATAGCTTTGCGGTCACTGAATTTATTTACAATGAGACGCCGCAAAAGACAATGGCAGTTTTTAAAGTCGTTTATGAACAGACAGAC
>NW_017534875.1:767531-779322 GCF_001853355.1 Bactrocera latifrons
AATTAAATTAAATCTTCATAAATAAAAAGTTTGTAACTTAATTTGAATGAATCTATAAGTTCGTTTAACAACCATATGATATAAATGGAGATTCGATCTGAGYAATATGCTGTAATATTGTAATAATGTAGAAAAAAATAATTGGTTCAAAATTTTGTGAAGACCCCTATATAATAGATCTTAGAACCCTTACACCCTCACCCATACAACTTTGACTTTTTATCGGCCAGTTCCTCGGGCAGGTATCCTTAATAGTGGTTCGTTGAGAAAAAACGGATGTAAGTAAAAAGTCAATTATATATCTCATAACAACATTCAAAATCTTAAAATTAAAATTAATAAAAATTAAAACCTAATTGATGGAAATTAAAAATTACAGACAATTGTATTTGTGTAAATGCAATATCAAAAATATGTAATATTATAACACCACAAAAACAGAGTTACATTTATACAAGTACTATATCATATAAAATACATATGTACATACATAAATATTCTTAAAAAAAAAATAAATAAATTTACTAATGGGTTCACATAAATAAAATGATTCATTAAACTAGCTATTAAGAAAGAGGACAAAATAAATAAATTAATTATAAAATATATAAGACTTTACATACATACATACATACAAAGCATATTAAAGTAAAAATATAAACAACGCTAAAAGATACGCACCTATGTATGTATATACACATACTTACAAACATATATGTATGTACATACATATGTATTTCAACAATATACATTTAAAATATCTAATTGATACAGAATACGCTCTAGTATTTCTAGTTTAAACACCTACATATTCTGAGAATGCTTGCTAGACTCATTAATCGGCTAAAGAGCGACAAAATTCTTTATAAAATTTTTCATGATTACATTTGTGACATATAAACATGACTTTTCTACATTTACATATGTACACATGTGTGTATGGATATTATTTTATACGCTCTCTGGTCAAAATTAAATTTATTTTTATTTTCGTCACTTAGCACGAGGGCTGTGCGTCAAAGTGCTGGTCAATTTGTCATTTGTTTACATAAAAAAAAACTGCAGACACAATCAAAAATCAAAGCTTGTTGAGTGGCCATAAAATAATTAATTAAAAAGTTGGAATTTTTAGAGCTACATACAGTATGTATGAATGTAGTGTAGATTACGTAGTCAAACTGTCAAAAGTGGTTAGCAACGTCCGCCGTTCACCTCCAACAGCAACARCATATGGCAATGGGCACGTTTATGCACACAGGTACAACAACAGCTGATTGTTGGACAAGCCTCAACTAAGTTTGTCGATATGGGCCATTTGTTGCGCTTCTAATTGGAACACATTTATAGTATATGAATATAAGCAGTAGTCGCTTCGAAAAAGAATTTATCGCGACTTTGGCACACACAACTGTTGCAACAATAACAAGAAAAAGTTAAGACGACTTTATGGCAACTCCAGCGCTTATTTGCACTGTTACGAATCACTAACTGTTATTTGTTTTATTTTGTTGTTGTCGCAAGCAACAATAAAACGCGAAACTTGAAGGCAATTGTCGACAAATAACCTCATAAATATTAAAACCGTTTAATAATAGTTATATGTGGCGATAAAATATGTAGTGTGTGGCGTAGCAGCAGCGAGATTGCGGTTAGATGTTTTTTCCATTGCACAGTTGTCGGTGGGCAAACGCAGAAGCGACATGGCCAAACATACTTACATACACACGTGCACACACTATTAACTTTTACAAAATTTTCAGCGAGTTGTAGTTTGCTTTGCACGAAATAATATTTGTTAGTGGGGTTAGGTTATCGTCGTTTTTCTGGTTTAATTCTTGTATTTTTTGTTATATTTTGCTTTTCGATCACACGCCAAAATAACTGGCGATTTGTTTCGTATTTCACTGCTTACACACTTTATTCACATTTCACATTAAAATGCAATTCAATACCCACATATCTATGTATGTATGTATGTAATGTGACTTTGCAGGAATGAATTTCACGCTATCAAATATAAGTGTGTAGATATGTATTTCTTATGCACATTTGTAGATATTTCACTTCACAGCATAAATCACAGCACTTTTCTCGATCGAATTCACTTACAGAATAAATTATAAATTTGCAGAATTCTACGTATGTAATATCAAGCACGAATTTTCCTTCTTCACCGTACGACAAAAAAACTAGAAATGGCGTTTGACCGAAGGCGCAGGCGAAGGGAGTTCGTAAAAACAACAGCAGCACGTCACACATGTGCATACACACACATWCCTTCGTACAAATACCGCACAGCGAGTATAAAAGTAAAWATAATAATAAAAAAAAAACACAAACACACTAGTAACAACAAATGTTAACGCAGTGCACGAGAGAGCGTACGAACTAAATACAAATGTTCCTCACATCAAATCGCAACGGACTAAAATCTGTTGAATACCCGTTTGAATCTAGTAGCAGCACTTTAYTTGTGCGACCTGCAAACCACGAGAGCTAATTGACTGTAGTAGATTAGCAGAGCGCACATCTAATTAGAAATTCTCTGAAGAAAGGTGAGCAGAATGAGCATGGAATGGAGTAAATAGTAGAAAAACAAGCGCGTTTAGTGTGAAAAGATCAGCGCAAGTGGCAAACAGGGTTGCATTGTTTGTGAACAAAATTACTTACCTGTTGAATGGTAAAAATTTGTTGAAATGTATATTTTTCATAGAATAAATAAAGAATAGCTAATTCAAGAATTGTGTTAARTTAATAAAATAAAATTGTTTGATATGGCGATGAACTAAAATGTCAAAATAAAATATATTTTGCTTGTAGGTAAATTTTATAACGGGTCAGTTGGAATCCACATGTTTTCCTTCTGAAGCAATGGTAAGCCTGAAATGCAAATATCCGGTTGGGCGAGAGAATCTAATTGGATTTGTACTTTATAAACGATAGTATGTTCAATGGACTATTTTCAATTTAGTTTAAGAATAATAAAAGCGTCTATTAAAAAGCTCTTATTAATTTTTAAAATCTTTTCTTTAATTTTAATTAAGTGTAATAACTGATATTTTAAATTATTKAAATATTTTCAATAATATCTAAAATTATCCACGTTTAATACGGCAACATCATGCCCTCCAGTTCCGCTAAAAAACTGAGCGGATGCAACCCAGATTACTTGTTGCGCTTTTCTTCTTCCTTCTTTTRTTTTCTCAACCGGTAAATTTTGACAGTTCGTGTCAGTTAATAAATTCAATCGTGTGTTCAATTCGTTGTGGTGCATTTCAATTTCAATAAATTGTTAATATTATGTTATTAAATGTTTTATAAACTATAAAAAAGTTAAATATAATTGTCGGTAAAGAAAATGTGTGTGTTTTTGGCGTGATATGTTTCAGTTTAATGCGTTTTTTCCGCTGCTGAAGTTGGTGCGTCTCCGCCGCCATAGTTGTGCTACAAAAAATTTGTGRCAAGTGGGTTTGTGTGTTTATGTAGTGTTTATATGTATATGATATAGTGTGAAAAGTGCTTGCAAGTGATTTGGATTTCAAAATTAAGATTATTCTGAAATAATAGAGTTCCGAATATTGGTGTTTAAAAAATATTTGGTATTCATAGCTAATTATTTTAATAAAACATATACATAAAAATTAAAATAAAGGAATGTGTGATGAAATATTTTTATTTTTAACAAATGTGCAATTAATAAAAATGACACATTTTGGAAAGTATTCAATATATATTTAGTTACTAATAATACCAAAACTTGGAGAGTTATGTTTCAAAATATACGCAATTGGTAAGTGGGCATTATTATTATTAAATTTACAGATTTAATTAATTTTCTTCTTTAACTTTATTATAAGTTACCTTCATTTCAAGCAAGTGAAATTCACCATAACCGGACACTCACCGTCGCAGTGTTTTTGTCCGGCTAAGAAAGTTGACCATATATGGGGGCGTAGATTATGCATTATTTAAGTAAAAATATAGTTCTGTGTAACCAATTGCAAGTGTAGTTCTGTGTAACTATATTTTAATCAACTAATAAATGCTAGCCAATATCAGCCACCTATGAAAGAATGATAATTATCCCATTAGCTTCCATTGAGCCACCGCGAAGTAGASCACACCAGCGCAAGATGATTTGTTTGATGTGTTAATTTTACATATTATTCTTAAAAACTGTCTCAAAACACCAAAGATTATTACCAATTTATAAAAGTATTAACCATAAATTGTACATAATWTTCCAGAGAAATTTGATGAAGTTTGCCCGTTTTTAAAAGATAATTTGAACGAAATATTATCAAAATAGTTTCCGTGTCCGGTCATTGGAACATATTAATATCCGGTTATAGGAGTTGGTTTTGTATGCAAATATTTAAGAAAAAGTTGTGTTYATAAAATTTGTTTGGTTAGGGAGTTGTCCAGCCATAAGTACTAAGGGGAATTTCACTATAAATAAATAAAGGCAAAAATTCTAGCAAATCTGTTTCTTTCRAGCAATTAAATTATCAAATCCATTGAGGACCTATAAAGTTGAAAGTTAATCAGAGAACATATAAGAATGAGAAGGTGCCAATAATTTTGGCAAAAATGTAAAAATGTTGCAAATTCTCTGACTTAATTTCTAACTAAACCTTGACACATACCGTTCTGCTGCGTTAGAGCGCCATCTATATTTCAGTTTTTTAATAATTAAAACTCTTCAAAATAACCCAATATTTACTCGCCATCCCTACAGGCGCTCTATAACACACTAACACAGTCAGCAACAAGCGTAGCTCCGCCCATAAGAACATTCCCCAATTGCAAGTGTATGAGTGCCAACACACACACTTGTAATTTTGTATTTTTATGAGTTGATTTTCTACTTCTTCCTTTTCGACTGCTACATCTTCATATTCAGTGCAATTCGGGTTATACAGGCAGCAGCAGCCTGAACACACACACACWYAYACKWRTATATTTGCGAATGGTGCTGAAGATGGCTGTTCGCTGCTGTCTACCGACGGCAAGACGCCGTGAGCATCCAGTCGCTTTGTGCGCCGTGCGAGCCATGCTTACTCATTGCAAAATGGCTGAATTCCTGTGCTTGTTGTTGTTACTTTACTACAAATACACTTGCTACTTGGCTGAGTGGGTGTTTGTTTTTGTGCTTACTTGTAATTGTTACAACCGTCATGYGTACGTGTGTGTGTGTGTGAGAGTGACTACAGCGGCGCACAGACGACTGTGTAACGCTGGCGGGGGTAGGGGCGAGCAAAGTTGATTAGATGGATTTCGTTTGGTTTTTGTGTTTTTAATCACACACCAATTTCATTTATTAAATCTTCGCATCAGCATTTCTCCAACTGCAGTCGACGTAGCAGCTGCAGCAGCAGCAGTACTGCCGTCTCAGCTCGTCGCGTCTCATACCAACACTTCTTCGTGCACGTTGTAAATAAATGTGTGCATGTCGTTGCTTGCATATAAGATGTCTTTTTGTTCGTTTGCTCCTGCTTTCCTGTTGGTTGATCAGTTAGTTTACTTTTTGTAAAGGTCTGTTTTTTTGGCTTTTGATTTGTTTTTGTCGTTTTTAATTTCGGCTTTTCGTATTGTTCTTTTCTTTCGTTTTCGTATTATTTCGTATTTTTTTCTTTTGCTTTATTATATTAATCCAACTGAACTCTCTTCTTCACAGTTATCTTTTGCGGTATTTGCTGTTGTTGGGTTTTAGTGTCACAAACAATTTGCTGCCAGAACTCAAAGTTGGCAAATGAAATTGTTTATAAATTAGCGAAATTGAATTAAAAGCGGAAAAGGAATTTTATGGCTTCTGTGTGGGGGAGAGATGTTGTTGCAAATTAAAATTCTCGCATTTATGCTAAATTTAAATAGGCTGTATGGTGGTATTGTAGGTTATGTTCTCCGTTTGAAATGAGAGAGTCAATTCGACTTGTGATTGTTGATACTTGCAGAAGATCTTGAGAGTTTCTGAGCAACGTAATACTGAAATTGTTGAAGACKCGTGTTCATAAAGGCGAAATGTAAGTAATATAGTCTTCACAAAATGTTTTGTGAAGTCCTTTATGACGAGCTTTTTGTCAAATTTATGACAAKTCAATTCATATTAAGCTATATATTAGTATAATCTCAGCAGAAGTAAACGTCGAAGACSCTAAAGGTTAGTCTGGTGTGCCAATTAGCCACGCATASACCAGTTTTGGTMCTTTSCTATATCAGAAGGTGTTTAGTTGGTATTTCCAAGTGGAGTAGTCAATCTTTCGGATGCCTGCRCTTGTGGAAAATTCTAACGCCCTTACTATCGACACCTCCTCCAGTGCATCATTCCGTTGGAAGTTTATATGCGTAGTCTTTCCAATGCGKGATAAATACACGAAATATCCTCCATTGTGTACCAAGTGCCCRGCTCTAGACATTTCCTGTAGTCTTCTCGTTCTGTCAGCTCCATCCGACGGGCGTGTGTCGCCACCAGACACTGACCAGTTAGCATTCCCATCATGACCAGACTCTATAAATAATATCTATAAACGATTAGTATTGAGAGCTGAATCGATTTGGCAGTCCAAATGTCTCTCTTTATATACGCGAAATAGTCGTCGTCAATTGAACGCCAGCACCTTCAACGCAAGATATAAAGTCAACGATAGAGGGGGAATTCATTAAGTCCTATCTCACACCGGCTCTCATCGGGCCTCTCCACTTTTCATCAGCCCACTGGCTCTCATCTGTCTATCCTCGCTTTTCATCTAGTCTATCCGCTTCTCACCGATTCTCAAAAAGTACGTCTACACACCTGTTTAAGCGAATTTCTGTGGAAGTTCAATGTGTCGAAAAACTGTTAAAACCTAGTAGAGTTCAAGACGTAATACCAAATATAGTTTACTCGGAAAAGTGCCGTGTCAACATTTTGCTGCTTCATTAACAGAAATATGTAAATATTTTCTAGAAAATATTTTTGTTGCCAACCCAAGCCAAGACACCCAACTAGTAATTAATAATGAATGATAACTCAAACTTTTATATGCTTCACTTTTTTTTCTATATTTTTCAATAAAATAATTAACTGCGTTCACAGCTATTACTTATCTCCATGYATTAGTCCGCTAGAGTATGCCCTTGTTCTTTGTCATTATCCTTGATGGTCCACAACTTAATAGACATAAGTTGGGATGGGCGCTGAGTAGGCACCGGCTGAGCCGTAGGATGGAGCAGCAGCTGGGGCGGCACAAGCGACTGGCGCCAAGTTAGGTTGACAGCTGAAGAGGTAGTTCTTGGGGCAGGGAGGTGCTGGAATGCTAGCGGCGGCGCCACCACCATAAGCGGATTTACGGAAACGTGTCAAATCGTAGACTGACTGGAGGTTCACAGCTTGTGCGTTTTGCTCGGCTTTGGCCTCTTGCTCGGCGGCAGCGGCAGCGGCGGCACCGCTATTGCTTGTGGGACCGGCCAATGCAACGCTGAAGATGGCGGCGAAGATAGCAATGCAAACGAAGGATTTCATTTTGATTTAGTTTTGTGTTGTGTTCTTGTAATAACTTGAACTGTGAAGCTACCGAAGTGAACTGATGATTGCAAACCACAAGCGGCGGGTCTTTTATACAAAAGTCTAACCTTAAGCGTTGTAAGCTTACGCATTTACGCTGTTGTGGCGTTTTTCTGCTGTTGTTAGCGAAAATAATTAAATAAAACAAACGAAATTTGCTTGTTGTAATAACTACATTTTGCCGAATTGTGAATTTTGTTATTAATGAATATAGGTGTGCAAAAAGAACAGAAAAGTCGGGCCGGCAGTAACCTAAATTTTATTGTCGAAGTTCGGTATTTGCCAAAAATCGTTGACAGGCTTTTATTTTAAGGTCGTTCAGTTCAAAATCAGGTTAGGTGAAGGTCCATAGTATCCATGACCTGAATTTTTTGTTGTGGGCGAGTTGTAATTTTTTTTAAAATATTTTAAACGTTTTGTTGCACAAACGATTTCTTTTCAGTTTGTAGGGTTAACCTTTTTAATTAGAATAAAATATCTCGTAGACTTACATACATATATATAATATATTAAACACTCGAATATAATCATTATATTTTATATTACAATGACATTTTTTTTAATATTTTTTTTTAATAGGAGTATTTTTAAAGCTCTTAATAGTAAAATTTTTTTTTCGGAATTTTTGGTATAAAAAATTTATTACAAAAAATTTTTTTTGGTTTATATTTTTATGCTCAAAGTGTGATTCTATACATTGAAAAAAACTGTTTTTTTTTTATTTTTTAAGTTTTCTTTAAGTAAGTTCGTTCGGTTCAAAATCATGTTAGGTGAAGGCCCGCCAGGCTACCCTCGCGTTTTTCTTAAAAATTCAAATTTTCAAATATACGATTTTTTATCAGCAGTCTTCAGTATATTCATAAATTTTACGAGCACCATTGGCTACTAGACATGAACTTACGCATAGCTGTTTGAGTTATTCAAACTAGCCCGACACAATCCACAAGAATTGTAGTCTCGCAAGGTGTGAAAAATTCTAGAGACCACAGTTAAAGTTCTAAGATGTTGAATGTTAATAAATTGAATGAGCGAGATTTATTATTGAGACTTGATAGCGGGTATCTACTTATGACAGTAGTTTTAATATAAAATTATAAAATTAATCGAAAATTAAATTTATACATTTCTGAACATTACAAGCTGAAACTATCGACTATTTGTGCCTAACCCAAACCAATACATCGATTGAATATTAAAAAAAAAACTTACAATTTGACCAAATGCCGAGCATGATTTTTTTTCCAATCCAATCATATGTCATTTCCGAATTTCCCTTTTCTTTACATAAATACATTTTCTCTCCTGATGACATTGTTTCCGTTAGATTTGAAAAATTTGCTGGCTCTTATACGGATATTATGCAAAAACTTAGTTATATTATCTTCGAATAATATACAATTTCAACTTCAGTTTTATATATTGCTGTTTCGAAGCTGAGATTGCAAAACAATTTACCGTTATTAGAAAGAACTACCGTTCTTAAGGTAAAATTACCATCGAATAAATGAGCCAATTTTCCACAATCGCCATTTTTAATAAAAATAACTATTTATTTTATTAAGTCCAAGAAATTAGTTTAGTGATTCTAGCTTATCATAGTAGATACTTTCAACTCTGCAGACCCCTTCGCTTATCTTAGAAACTTCGCCGTCAACACTGAAATCTAAGGCATTTCTGAAGTAGTTGGCAACTGAAAAAGTTTGCCGACGAATGCTTCTTTGAGTTGATTAAACAATCTCTTTGTTCGATCGCTAATAATATAGGGATCTATAATCATAGCTTCTCAAATGTATAAAATGATGTCTCTCCACGGGATTGAGAAGCATGCTGCGACAGATTAAAGAATCATTATATTTCTGACYGAAATTCCTATTGGCACTCGATAGAAGAGACTGTAAARACATGATGGGGTGACAKATYGAGAAGATTGCAGARAATGTCTRGAGCAGGACAYAAGGGAAACAATGGAGAATCTCTTGTGTAATTAYCTCGCATTGGCGAGAATACGCTGTAAGGCGGTATTGGCAGTGACAGTCTGTTGAAATTCAAGTCAAGCGCAAGCATCTTAAAGGATGCTTCCCATATATACTTTTATTACAAAAATGTGTACATTTATAAAAAATTCAACAAATTTCGTAAATATTGCACTCAATACTCAACTATATCGCAAAAATATAATAAAGTYGACAAAATTTCCAATTCAGACGGAATATTGCAAGCTGAACGCTTAATTAACTTGCTTACTACGGCACAGCGAACTTATTCAGTTTACTCGAAGCAAAGCAAAAAATGCAATTCTACAAAACTTTAATCATGCGTGAATTCAACAAGTTTGGCTTAAATGCGTGCAAAGAAAGTAAGAAATTGGGCTTTGCAAAGTATTGAAATTTATTGCTCGAGCTCATGATCTGACTGCTTGCGTTTAATGGAAATCTTAAGACGAATTATTGGGGTTTTCCCCAAGTAAAATACTTTGCTGATTTCTTTGAGTGTATATATAATATAATGGTTATTAATTTGTGCAAAAGTTATTTGTTTAGCATAAGTTCAACCGAAGTATGGTACCAACAATAAAAGCGCTAGAGCGGGATAAGCTTTGACTTCCAGAAACTATTTTAATATTTTAATATACGCTTTGCTTCAAGACTGCTTGCAAATCCTTCGAAGTTGTTAGTAACTCTGCTTGGAAGTGTTGTTATTAAAAACAAGAACTTGTGTCGTTTTGGGTTATTACAGAGAGGAAGACAAAGCATCGAGACAAATATCGATTTTTCAGCTTTTTCATATCATTTTGGTTCTACGATGCTTTTGCAAGAATTTTCACAATTTTTTAGTTCAGTAAACCTTTCAATAATGCTATATAATGATCGCTGCAGATGGTATGCCCTGTGCATCCAATGACTTCATAACATGCCAGCTAGTTATGGCATCTTTAAGTTCATCTGAAATGTTCCGATGCAAGGGGTTACATGGGTTTTGTCGAATTTTCAATATATATTTTTCATATTAAAAATTCAATATTTTATTAAAACTGTTTACTATTGCAAGATCAGAGCTTCTTACAGGAACGTCAAAAGTAAAAAAAGGCAAAAATACAACAAAAAAAAAATTGAAATTTGTATTTTAAATTATATTTTGAAGTCCTTTGTAAAATTTAATTATAAACGGCTAAGTAGTTCTTGAGAAATCGTAAAAACCGCCTTTAAAAATAAAGCTTTGAATAAAAAGCTTTTAAATTTTTAGGTGACTATATAGCTGATCTCGAGARCGTAATTTTTATAAGGCTGTATCTCCAAAGCTATTGCTCGGATCGGAACAATATTCTAGAGTTATAATGGATTTAAATCGGACAAGAGTTTTTTTTTTTTTTTTTTGGATCCATGGAACCCTTGTAACCCTTTAATACGGTTTAACGGTTCCAAAAACTGCTCAAAGTCATCAGGTCTAYTGCTTGTTATACTTTAATTACACGTTTGAAGCTTTCGTTCGCACCTCMATACTTAACCAAAAAATCTAGTTGCCGAGAAACAATTTTTCGACCATAACGATTTTTAAACTATACCATTAGGAGGTTTACAATTGGGTAATTTAACTTTTTTAGGGAAATTTAAGATCGRTTTTCGACGGTTTCTTTAGTGTGTATGTTGTATTGATAATGACCATTTTAGAATCCTTTGAGAATTGTATAAAGTGAAACAAAATCATATTGATATGAAGCCCATTGGAAACGAAAGATRTTTCGATTTATAGTATATTTAATATATTTTCAAACAACAGTTCTCACGTCAAAATATCACTTTCTTTAAACAACAGTAGGCAGATTGTTAGTTGAAATCTCCACTTTCAGCAATTATCTACCCTGCTCTAGATATGCTATAATAGTAGTAATACAATAATAAAGAATGCGATTATGAAAATTCCAAGTAAATAGCTATTTATTCGCTATTATTTCTGCCTTTTTCAATTTTGCTCTTGATTATATTGTTAAGAGCGATGTAAGTACCAATGGATACGTAAATAAACCCTAAATTTTTTTAAACAAAGGATGGGTTTTGGACGAAGGTTTCAATCTTTGGTTTATCCAAGTCTAGAGGTATGAATTTCMGGGAATTTTTGAAATCTGGAACTATATAAATGTTGGAAAAAAGTGTTTACATGCAGTGGCAGCTGCCTGAAAAAATCACTTTTTTTAACAGCTTCGAGTTTTATAAAAAAAGTAATTAAAATCTGTGAATATGGATACTTTCA
>NW_017534875.1:779765-787270 GCF_001853355.1 Bactrocera latifrons
ACGGTCAAAATTTGGCTTCTAACTACGAGCTATTTTAGCCGGAAGTGAAAATTTATAATGTCCATAACTTCAATTAAAAACTTAGGTATGAAATATTGCAAGAAAATATGTATGTAGTAAATGTCAACATAAGTCATGAAGATCCGAATGGAYGGAAAATGTATATGGAAAAAATCAAGTTGCTTGGTATTGGATTACAATATCTATCTCTCTRAATTTTTAAGAATTTTAGTGCAGAAGAAATACTTTTTACAGAAAATGTAAGAAAGAAATTAAGGATATGACGCCTTGAAATATGCAAAAAATATTTCTTTTGTTATCTTTTACATTTATTTTTCGTAYATACTAACATAGCTGGGGATACTAGAGTACGGTTTCAAGATTTCTAYCTGGTTCTTCTGTTCTTTCTGTGGAAATAGTTTTCCAAGAACACTATAAAAGMGCCTCCGCGGTAGCTCAAAGCTAATTTGCTTAGCCAAATARCTACAAAGTGATGTTATCAATAATTTTWTTCACTAGTCTCGGTTATATACCATTTGGCCAGGCCGTTCTTAGCGCTTCCCACTTACTTTCATTGCTTCCGTTACTGAAGCCATTGCATTAACCCAACTCACCATTCTTCGCACTGCACGAAGCATGAAGACRCAGCTATGGCATTGGTGGCCACCTACAACAACAATATGATATACAACAATAAGATACACTATCAAATATAAACGCACACACACAAAGATTTGCAATTGCGGGCTCACTCACACATTGTACCGCAAGGCGTGCGCCAGGCTCACTCACACTCGCTTACTTATACACACGCACACAGTGGATTTTTTTTATAGTTATGTAGTTGTTGTATTTTTGTTTTTGTTTCACTGTAACTGTAGGTGGTATGAAATTGATGTAATTTATATGGGCACTTGACTGGCTAAATTGCCTTTCGAGGAAATTTTATATTCTACTTAAGTTTAATGGAAAATAATTAATTTCATTCCGACTGAGTTRTGAGCACGCGAATTTCTCTACACACATACTTATATGTACATATACGTAAGTGTGAGTGTTTGAATGTATGCTTAATGCATATAACTCCAGCACTSTTTGACGCCGACACTGCTGTTGGTGCACAACATGGCGTATGGGGGCCCGAAACCGGGCTGTTGAGGCCAATGAATTATTGCAAGTGAAATTGCGCTGCTCCATTGCTCTAGCGCCGGCTACAAACGGGTGCTACACCATTTAGTACGCAAGTTGYRCAACTTGCTTATAAAACGTAAAGCAGTKGACAGCACGTTGAAGAGCGGGCAAAGCGAAGGCGCACTGGACTTAAATGAACGATACGCTTACATTTCTGCTTGCAATTTACAAAATTGGTTACTTTGGTGCGCCGCTAGAATACCTGTATGTGTTTATGTCTGTATGTGTGTGTGTGTGTGTGTGTGTGCTACTGGGCACAGTTAATGTGCTCATGGTCGCAGCCGCATTTGAAACGGTAAATGTTTGCCATACAACTTGGCTTGGTGGCCCACCGCCCAGCCATTTAGTGGTGTGTTGGTGCCGCCTCATCAACGCTACTAGTTAGCCAAATGAGTCTGTAAAGACCGTAACGCAMAAATTTATTGGTTTCTCAAGTCATACTGCCTGCCAGCTAGTTGCGCAAGGAGCGCGCCCTCTCACTCTCTTCAAGTGCGCGATGGCGGGGCTAACAGGGCACATAAAAGTAGCGGGCAATTCGCCATTTTGCCGCATTTACAATATTTATGGTCACTCGTGCTACCAATAGCTGTCGTTTRTATGTATTAGTGCGCGTGTGTATGTGTGTGAGTTGATTTACTCAAACATACACATACTTAAAAACACATAAACGCTTTTCATATACTTAAATAAAGTTTAATGCGTTTGTATGTTTGTCGAACACTCCCCGTGCCTCAGTGTGTGTGGCTGCGTGTGTTAACGTTAGGCGTTATTTGCCTCCTCCTGCTTCGTTGCGGAGTTCGGTGGCTCGGTAATGCGTTCACTTTAAATTACWTTGCGGTTTTATTGATGCGGCAAATGCAATAAAAAGTGCCAAATTGCCAGCAAACATTTATTCACTTTACTCAATGTATTTATTTATTTATTTACTCACGTTCATTTATGTCCTACATACATCCATACATACTTGTTTACTATTGGCTCACTGAAATTGTTGCTGTTATTTTTATTGCATTTACGTTTATTTGCCTCCGGTTGCTACTCCGTGTGCTACTCCATCGATTGGGACATTTGCGGAAATTTATGAGTGCGTCGGTAGCGTCCAATAGCTGGTCATAAATTCTGTGTGCCACTTATTTTTGTTGCACTCACAAGCGTTATATACTCGCATACATATATAGAACAGTATAAATATACCGCTTTATATAACAGTTTAGTCCTCTATTGCCGCACAGTTTATTTTAACGTGCTTGGGATGTCTATAAATTATAGTCCTCAGTTTTATTGCCGTAAAAGTGGTTATAAAAAGTTTTCCTTGGCCACTGACAGCAATTAGATAGTTATGTATTTCGATCACATATTGCAACCATGGCTGTTGGGGGAAGGTGTTGTCTTTCTTCTAAATTTTTAATATAAAAGTCAAGTTATAAAAGTTGGATGGTGAATAGCTCTGACACAATCTACTTTTCGATGARGACTACGAATGTGGCAGACCAGAAATATAATATATTTTTTTTATGCGAGTATACTTGCTCGTCTGAAATTTTTCTAGAAGATTAGCTGCGATCGTCGTTGTTATCGGGGCAACAGGCGAATTCTAGTTGCCAGTAGTCAGTAGACTTCCTCGTCTAAACTKACTCGTTAAGATCAACCGCGATCGTTGCTCTTATTGGGGCATCTGGTTTCTTCTAAAATTTGGAAAAATACTACTAGGAAACTAGTTGCAATGATATGACTTCTTGAGCTAATCTGGCGCATGTGGTCGAATAGGTAGTATGRGTTYAAGAAATTACGCAGGACGCATGATACATGTGCAGCATGTTKTTAAGAAAAATTTCAACAAATATGCCTTCGTCAATATATGTGTATAATTCATGAGATCAAGTGAACATTCGATTCTCYAAGTAGGGATCGAGTGAACACGGACTTATTTTTTGCATATAAAAACTTCTCTTATTAGCATAACTGGAAGTGTTGATGAACACTCGCGAATTCATCAATAAACTGTATGCGGACAACCTTCTGCTCATGGATTCTTTATTACGTTAGCTTCAATGGCAAAACTTCAAGTAGGRGATCGCACTTGGACCACTAAAAGTATATACAATCCTTTGTGAAGTTTGAAAATATTGTTTAGAGCCCAATAGAAATCGGCTTCGAGGATTTATTTATGTTCCCCAACTTGGAGCTGACCGCAAGGATCAATTATTTGGGACCTGATAATGAACTCTCTCGATCTAAAACCGTTTGCAGACAATCTTCGCCTCTTAGATTGTTTGTCTACTATTGAAGCCTTGATATCAGACAATCAAGAGAAAAGTGCTAATATTATTCTACTGTATCTTCTTCCAAGCCATTCTAAAATCATTATCCGCTAAAATTCTTAACCTATTAGCGTGGACGAAACGACGATGACTAGTTGTAACCCGTACAACTGGAGAATTACTCGTTTTATTGAGATCAAAAAGTTCACTGGATCTCTAGCGATTAATAATGAGCCAAACAGATCTTTGATAGTATGAGATTTAATGGTATTCCAGCACTGGTCAAGTGCTCCCGTAACCCTCGATCGAGCTGAGCCCCGATCCGTTCCCTTTCTACTGATAGCCGAGCTAGGGTGTATTTTCTTGCCAACTCAACTCATATGCTTTGCAGTGAATTACGATTACGCTGCCATAGATAGGTTAGACATTTCTTAACAAGCCTTGAACACATGGGTAATGAACTAGTCCTCATTGTCCAATTTGAAAGACAATGTCGGATCTGGGAGTTGAAGCCCACAGGTCATTTAGCGTTGGCCAGAATGTATCAACTCGGAGATAACTTGGTCTACATTCCAAATTGAGACAATAAACGGGTCAMCACTCCATGTTGATACCACATCCCGGTTMTTCTAACAACGTGCTATAAGGCTCAAACGCCACTCTGAAAACCTCGATGCGACTGAAATTTTCCATGCGTCACATTTCGCCGAAATTTTACGGCTTATAGGATCCGAAATATATCATTTTTTCCTCTTATTTCATCAGTAAAGAAAGTTTTCGATGCATTTCGCAAATGATTTAGGGTTTTTGTTAACTCAACGTCAGATAATTTAGTGATTGAAGATTCTCCACAATACACTTATAAATACGATTACTAATTTAAGGACGCTCCAGCCTTATTTTCTCTTCCCTATCTAACCCGCTCGCTGCACTAACTCTAATAACTTTTACATCTGTGCATAAAAATTCATTATTTCCATGAATGTCTTGCCATTTGATAAAAAGCCTTCAACCAATTTGAAAGACGCACACCCACAAACACTCACAGTATTCTGCGAAAACGAGAACACACACGAAGCTACAAGAAGTGAGGAGGATAAATAAGGAGCAAAAATAAACGATGAAAAAGAACGTGTGCTTGTGATTCTCAACAAATTCATTTCCTAATTGCAGCTCAGCGATGACACCAGGCAGCCGCCACAATTCAGCAGTCAGTTTAAACGACACCACAAACAACCTATAAGCGCACAGCTGCCAACCAGCAACATCAGTATATATGTATGTATATATGAACCGTTATATGTGTGTGTCTCGAAGCCAGTTAACCGAAAGCTGCATAGAAAGGGATATGATGGAGATTGGCTACCAAATGTATGGCAGGCGGAATTTGATTGCAACATTTACACCGTTAGCTGACGGAGTGAGCTGAAATGGAATAGAGTGGAATAACCATAACAATAAAGGCAATAATTCCCGATAATAAATTAACTGAAATTCACTTACACATAATGTGGTCGGTTGTTGGTGCCTYGAACGGGCAAAGAGGARGAGCGAAGCGTGGGCGCCAGCGCCGACAAGGTGGCTGGGTGGTCAACTAACCGTTAGCAGTATGTGCTGGCAGCAGAGAGATTGCTTTTGGWGTAATGGCAGCATGCGAAAGTTAACGAGCGTGCAGCGGCTGGAACGCTGAGYGAGGGCAACCGAGAACGACGACGGGCGGAGGAGGAACAGAAAATTAATAAAAATAAATTGAGTTGTCAAAAATGATATCCCAAATAAATTCCACAGTGAGTAATCGTTTGGAGCGGTAAGTGATGCTACAGTGGCGGCGACGGTGGCGGCAGCGCAAACTCTGGCCACCACCCACTTGAGCGTGTGATRCAGTGAGTGACGCGATGGAAAGGGAGGGGCTGACGACAGAAGAACTTTTTTTTCTGTTTTATAGCGCTCTCACATGTTGGCAAGCCACAGCTGCATACCATGTAGATGCGTAAGAGAGAGAGAGAGAGCGTATATAACGAGATAAAGAGCGAGCGCGAGAGAGAGAGAGTGATAGAGCGTGGCAATAAATTTGCCGTCATATTAGTAGAGGGGARATTTTGTAAATATAAGACGAAAAAGGAGTAGAAAAAATTATAGAACAACAACAATCAAAGCAGAGGCTAAGATGGTGCTGCAAAAAATCAACCTCAAATTGCAGTAATAAAATAAAGTACTCAGGAAAGCGAATAAAAACGAAGAGAATGAAGAAAAAAATTAAATTGCAATAACAAAAATAAACAMGATACGCGAATAATAGCAATAAAATTGGATTTCCAAGGATATATTTAGCGCAGAGAGAAACYATGARCTTMAGGRGCACCAGGGAAGACTKTGGAAAGGGAAAAATGAATGCCAAAGCAGGCAATGAAAACTCAATTTTATTTGTGCGAAAAATCTTCGTGTTATCGTCGAGCTGTATGTAAGCTTGAACAAGGAGCTGCGGCAGCATAAAGAAACTGCTGAGTTAGCGAGAGCGCAAGAAATGCAGGCAGCGAAAGAATAAAAAAAAAATTATAAAAATAATATCAACAACACCATTAAGCAGCAACCAGCAGAGAGCACGCACACGCGCATTCGCTTTAGCACATGCCACAAATAGCGGGAAATTCTCATTGGCACAGGGGAAATGTGCGCCATAAGGACAGCCCATCGCGCGCACAAGCCAACACACATMAATAGCGACAACAAAACGTATACAAAAACAAAAYAAGCGCAGCTAAGTGAACTCACCCCCAGCGCGCCGCACATTAGCCGCCGCCAGCAACAACAACACAATGTGCATWGTSAGCAGCATACATTAAGGCGCCGCCACACGCCCAACCCTCTAACTCATATTTAAGCACAAGTTTGAATCTTGTGTCGTTGGCTGTGCCGCTGTGTGGCATGCAGCAGCTTCGATCGTCAGTCGTTTGCCACACAGTCGCAGCAGCCGCCGCTACTTGCCGCTTTGCGTAAAAGTAAATCGTTGTTGTCACAACAGTGCCGTCGCGCCGCAGGAACGCCAACAACATAATCAATTCAAATTAGAGCAACAGCCAGCAAACATATTAGATCATTCGCCAGCGAGCAGTTTACGTGTAAGCACGCATTGCACCGTTATCCGGTTGTACGATTTCATTTCGTCGTGTTTGTTGTAGCACAACGCTTAAGAGTCGCAAAAATTTTGTTGCAAGTTAATGGAGATTCGTGCAACACGCGGTTGCGTTTGGAAAAAATTGCGAAAATTTATTAAAACATTTTGTTGAACTGCAAAKGAAGTTGCAATAAAAGTGGCAGAAAATACGAAATCGATTTTTTTCGAATAAAAATAACTGACTTGTATTTTCAATAAAAATTAGCAGTAAAAATATTGATTAACATACACATGTATACAATAAAACAATAATACAAAAAAAAAAATATTTTATGAAATTGTCTTTTAAAATTAAACTTTAAAAAATTATAATTATTACAAAAACAAAAAAAAAAATCAAGTTTTAAAGACCAAACAAACATTAATCCTATTTTTTTTTAATTTTCGTGTATTAAAAAGCTGCTAAACCTCTAAAAAAAATTATGTAAATTATTTCTGAAAATTAAAAATTATTTAAAAGAAATTAAAAAAATAAGAATTATCTAGAAAATATTATTAAAGTATTCAAAATCAATTTAAAAGTTAATTATTTAAAGACCGAATAAGTATTTAAACTTTTTCAAACTTAGTTTAAAATTTTTAACTGATAATATATTTTAAAATCTACCCAAAAACAAGCGAAATTCTGTAGAAAATCTGATTAAAAGTTTAAAGTGGAAAAAACAACTAAAAATATTATAAATACAATTTTAAAAAGAAATTAGTTAAACAAAAGCCGAACAATATTACGGAAAAGATAACATAAAAATAATATAATAATAAGAATAATTAAATTAAATATGTGGTTAGATTAGTTGTAAAAATACCTGTCTCTTATACACATCTAGATGTGTATAAGAGACAGAGCCAACACACATCAATAGCGACAACAAAACGTA
>NW_017534875.1:787349-790671 GCF_001853355.1 Bactrocera latifrons
TGAAAAAGAGGTGTTACTTTTAGTAGTAAAAAGCTGAAAAAAAATTTAAAAAAAATATCAAATACTTACATATTCATTGTTGCAGAAGCAACTACAAAATTAAATAATAGTTTTAAAAACTAAATATTATAAATTTGGACGCTAAAAACCTAATTAAATTTAATTTCATTGTGCTTAATTGAATAATTAAGAATATATAACCGAGAAAAACACCCAAAAAATATTTAAAAATTTATAAAATCTATAAAAATTAATATTTCCACAAACGAGATCCAAAAAAGTTGCAAAAATTAAAAAAAAAATCCAACTCATGGCCYCTAAACTTAGCTTTTGAACTTCTGCAGTGAAAGTGTACAAAAACTCACACCAAATTATAAGATACACAMCTTTAAAAATCTGCAAACGCCTCCGAAAATTCTGCTACAAAACTTCAGAAATACTTTAAACACTTGCAGCGCTTCGAAGAAACTAAGCAAAACACAACCATACTGCAGTTAGAAAACTTACCTTTGCCCAACCGAGTGAGAAAAAAGCTTACAAACTTTCTTCAGCGCATTCTTCTTTTTGTTGTTGCTGTTATTATATGCGAAACACGCGCGCATCAAAGTTGAAAAGTGCAATTTAAATGTAAGCAGCGAAACTTTTGCGCCCACCCACGCAAATTTTTGTATTTAAACTGAACTATAACTAAATTACACGCTACACGTGTGCTTATGGTAGTATTGGTATACTCACGCATAAATACGCGCACATATATTCCACATACGTGTGTTGCACTCACCTGCGCTGGCTGACGCTTTCGCCGCGCTGCGCTGCGCTGCTCGCCTATTTTGTGGATAATTAAACGCGTAATTGTGCGGCACAAAAACTTTCATTGTTGTTGTGTTTTATAAAAGGACGTGATTTTTCTACGCMGTTGATGGATTGAGTGTGTGAGCAGCAAAGAGTTGCGAAATTGAGAAATACACAAGTGAACGAAAACTTTTTGTTAACTGAGAAGCTCGGCTTTTTGTGTGTGTGTGTTAATAAATAAAATTGYTCAAAGTGCGATAAAAAGTTGAAATCGTTCGAGCTTGAACAAAAATATATAAAAAATTTTAATAACAGTTATATAATTGCAGCTGCTRAAATAAACAATAAGAAAAGCATTGCAGCCATTTTCTCGTGTTGACTTCGGCTTTCTTTTTCAAAGCACGCTAGGACGGGTTTCCAAGTAGGAAACCCGCCGTATAATTGTCGTCAAAATTTTTACAGACGGAAATAAGGTAAATAAGTTAAATAAATAATAATAAATATTGTTTGTTTAAATTCTCGGTGCTGAGAATAGTTGAAAGGAAACATTTTTTAAATATTTTCGATAAAATTACAAAAAATACTTGTATATATTTGTATACTCTCAGTTTAAACATTCTACTRATATAGTAAGGGCTTTTGCAAATCTAATTGCCATGTAGTTAGGCTTATTCTAAATACATTGTAACAAAAAAGTAACAAAAAATAGTAAAAGAAACTGTAAATAAAACGCACATATTTTGACGCCTTCAAAGTTCCCCAGTTCTCGAAACACTTCTCATAAGCCCTTTTTGGGATGACCTTCAGCTCCTTCAGCGAATTTTGTTTAATCTCTTCCATCGACTAAAWACGGGTTCCACGTAGCGGCAATTTCAGTTTGGGGAACAAGAAAAGATCACACGGAGCCAAGTCAGGTGARTACGGTGGCGAATCGATGATATTCACTGCGTTTTTGGAGCAAAGAGACCTGTTTACGGTATTCTTTTTGAACAAATTTCAGCTTTATCGGGACGAGTCGAGCAAGAGAACGCGTTACATACCCAWAATATTCACCAAAATCATTCGTACGGACTCGCGTGAGATGCCGAGCTCTCTTGCCATCTCTCTGACACTTGTCTGACGATTTTCGAGCACCATATCSTTCACTTTTTTAATATTTACTTCAGTTGAAAAGGTCGGATCTCGATGGTCGTTCAGTGSGAGGCACGTTTTCAATGATCTGTTGATCGGCTTTGTGCTATCCGTAGGCTTGTGTTCTTGATAAAACTGAATCACCCTTYCTAACGAAATTTGGTTAGAAATCCAAACTTTAAACAACTTCTTTGTTCGATATTTTTATCCATTGTAAAAATCGCAACGAACTACTGAGGTCTACCTACTTAAGCAGCTGCTATAAAAAAGAAACTGGCTGACAGATCGCGATTCATACTCGAAAGATACTGCTCGCCTTTTTCTTGGAAGAAATACACAAAATATGATAAAACATGCATGCGAGTAATTAAATTTCAAATAAATATCATGCGATTTTATTTGTTAAAAATGACTTACGATCATTTTCAAATCAATATTCAAAAATCTGAAGGAAAAATTTACGACTGATGTGCTAAAAGGTTTGTGTGTTATTTGAGGTGTCGTGGTGCAATTTGAGTTCGAAAATTTGCCATCAGTCGCAAAGTGACTGYAAACTAGTRTTATTGGTGTCATTTATGCAATAGACGCCAACATTGGCACTAAAACTATTATCGGAAAATTCTGATTTTTAATTTTTAGTTCTTAGAAGGTAAGGTTAGGGGGACTTGTATAAGTCGGTATAGCGCTGGATACTTCCTCAGTATCAGATCTGTTTGGTTCCATTTGAAATAAAGAAGTGGCATGTCAGTTTTTGGTTAATACTACCGCAGAAAAATATTCCGCAAATAACTTTGAGTGATGCTGTCGAGTTAAAATCCCTTGTAGATTCCTTGGAAGGATAAAAGTCTGCAATAATTTGGAATAATTTTATTTACGTCTGCCCGACTGCCGTGGGGACGAACGTCTGCTTTAGGTGTGTTTATTTGCTTGTATCTCAGATAGAGTTTTCAAATTTTATGCTCTGTGCTTTACCTTCAATAATGCTACCACATAGTGCTTTAATACATGAGCTCGAAAGTCGTCTAATTTGAGTAAGGAATCAATATTTTGCTTTTTATGACCAATTTATTTCTAAAGATATATAATTGTAATAGATTTTCTTATAATATTTCATCGATATAATATTTGGCAGCTGTAAAACGAAAAAGCAATGTTTTTGCCATCATAAAAAATTTTTGATATAAAAGTTGCCATATTTTAAAATGAAAATTAAGAAAAATTTAAATTTGGGAATTTTTTGTCAGGATTATGAAACTTTTCATTCAAACTGCTTCAATAGTATATATGAATTTTTAATCATAAATACCATTAGTTAGCACAATTTTTTACTAGAACTCCTGAAAAGTTAGTTATTTTGAGTTTTGTCTTTTTTATTTTGAAAAATTTGTTAAATAATATA
>NW_017534875.1:791631-807559 GCF_001853355.1 Bactrocera latifrons
AAATATGTTATATGTTATAAAATTTTTGTATGTTATAAGTTTTTTTTTAATTTTATTAATTTTTTTAATAAATCTCACTGTATAAAAAACAAAACACTGCAAAAATAGTGTAACCAGCAATTCGATTGCAAAAAGTGCTCAATTAAAAATTTCTTTGAATAATTGATGTTAATTAAAAGGCGACTGTCGAATAAGCTACCARAGACAAGCTCCATAACTGGGGGTGACCAACAAGCAGCAGCGGCCAATGGATAAACGCAGACTTAATTGTATCATAATATATACCTACATCTAAGTATATAGATATATGAGGTCCAAATAAGTTTTTTCTGGTACCTCGGCATGAACTCATGTTTTGCATATGAATCATTTAGAGTAGAGGAGCGAAGCGCCATCGAGACAAATATGAATCCGGCTGGATGGTGCTGGCGTTGGTACGCATATGCCTTGTAGGAAGTTGTAAGCGAACTGATTTTGATTTGGATGATTTTAGCTGGAAGACGAGGAACCTCAAAGTTTGAAAATGAGGAATTGAAAGGATTACTCGATGAAGATTGTTGCCAAACACGAGAAGAACTCGCAGTTTTTTGGGAGTCACTCAAGCAGGCATTTTAAAACCTTTAGAAGTAGTTTCATGAAATCAAAAGCAAGGAACTCGGTTGTCATATGAATTGAAGCGTTGAAACTAGATTTCTATGTAAGAAAATTAGTCGTTTTTGTATCGGATTATGATTGATGAKAAAAGTTGGATCCATTACAACACGAAATGGAAAAAATCATATGTGATATCAGCCCAAATAGCCAAATTTACGACAAAGCCGAATATACATGAAGCCAATGCGCTCCGCTCTCTATATAATGAGCCTAAAATTATGCAACACTTTATGCTAAATATTTAAGTCAGCTGAGTTAGCAGCTGAGTCAACAGCTGATCAAYCCAAAGTTCTGAAATTGACCTTTTCGTTAAGGTCTGAAATATTATTTTAATGCTAACAAAATATCATATAAAAAATATTTKTATTGACAGCAAATTCCCAGAGGGTGTTTGTATAAGCAATCTATTGCTTACATTTATACCACAACCAGCGCTGTTGTGGCGCAATGTAGCCTGTGCTGCATGGCGTCGAACGCCAATGACCAATAAAATAATATGYCAAATGCAAAGTCAAGCCGCCAAATTAAAATTTGTGCAAACAGTAATGTACAACAGCAAGAACAACAAAATAACAAATATCGTTGAAATTAAATTGATAAACCACAAATTAATTGGACAGTCGTTGGCAGTGTGTGTGGACCAGGCATGGCTGGTCGATTGGAGAGCGCCAAGCGCGCACGCCATTGGAGCCATGCCAATGCGGGKGAAAGCGAAACACACACTTATACATTTTTTGTATTGAGGAGTTTACTTATGTGTGTGTGTGCGCGCTGGTGTTTGGCTCACCATTTTTTACAAAACAAAAAAAAAACGATATTACAAAAAATAAAATTTCTGCTTTGCATTCGTTTTTTCATGTTTTTGCGCGCGATTTCTCTCTTTCATTGCAAATTTTGTTTTAATTTGACTCAATTCAATAAAGAAATTATTGAATGAAATTGCGGAAATTCGATTGAACTCAATGGATGTATATATGTATGTTCTATATCCATGTATATTTGTCATATAAACAGACAAATATGTCGCCGTCTCCACAGCCGTTATAGAAATGCATTCGTTGACCGTCCACCAGCTGCGGCTTATCCTCTATCTATCAGTGTCGCCATTCATCGCCTCTTCCTCCTTCTATCTTCACATGCAGCCATCGCCGCTGTCCGTTTTTTTCATTCAATTGAACTTAAATTGAATTGATGATTGCAAATTAAAAGTGGAATGCGCTAATTCGCAATTTTCCTATAAAACCGCAGAACAAATGAAATTATTTTGCCAGCGTTGAGCAGTTTGAAGCTTGAGTAATTAGTTTGTATCCAGCAAATCAGTGTTTGTATTGAATTTTATAATAAAAATAATTATTGCAACTTTGTATCTTTGAATGGTGATTTTTTATAAAAGCTTGACTCAATTTTTACATTGTAAGATATCTTTCAAAATTTGATACAATGTTACCGAGAGGGAATTTTAGACTSATAATCGTTTTAGATGTTTCAAAAACTTTGGAAGTTCGCAAAGAGCGACTTTTTTCTCATAATGAAAGCTTAGTAGAATTGTTTTAGTCACTTCTGATAAGATTAGCATACATATGTCTTAATTGTTTTAATCACTTCTGATAATATTATCCACAGTAAAAACTAAAAGTGTAATAGTAGGCCACTGAGCTTTTAAGCTTCCAAAAGCTTCTAAGTTTTAAGTTTAATGAGATCGTCAGTTATGGCATAGAACAGAGAAGAAGTTTATTGATTTAGCTCATGAGGCTGTGAGCTTTTAAGCTTTCAAAAGCTCTTAAGCTTTTAAACTTATTGAGGTTGTGAGTTGTTTTGGCATAGAACAGAGAAGTTTAATGATTTAGTTCATCAGGCTGTGAGCTTTTAAGCTTCTAAAAGCTCTTAAGCTTTTAAGCTTTTCAAGATCGTTAGTTATCTGTCATACGATAAGTATATATAAAATTTGCGCGGAATATTGGTCTACTCTCGAAACGTATGATGTTAGAAACTATTTTACAAAATTTTTAGTCATCTRAGATTTTCAAAATAAAAAGTAAAGCTTTTAAACTCGACGATATGAACTAAAAGATATAATCTTTTTCCTTATATGATGCTTAGTGCATTTATGTAAAGCTAATTTTTTTGTTTCCCAGGTATATTACTTCAAATACACAATCATAACTAAATCTATGCATACACCATCCGCTCGTTGCTTGAGTGGTGATGTCTACTGGAAAAATATGAACAAACAAAAAGTAGAACACTTTCCCATTTCTCAAAAAAAAAAAAAAGTTTCGATATGGACATCATAGATAACCTCTAAGATTCTAAACTCAACTGCCAAAGGTTTTTTGATTTAATCGTCTATGTAAAAATTCTTTGAAAACTTTCAGTCAAGATTAACTTGYTCCAAAGTCTACTTCAAGTAAAACACTCTCGGAAATTCGCAGCTTATTGTCCGAGGACTTTTGATTGGTTAGTATTAGGCGGGTAGCCTGGGTTTATATAGAAGATTCGGGAATGGTTATTATTCAAGTTATATGTGATTTTTCCGCCACCTTTGTATGCCATTTTTAAGAATTTAAACTAAAAGTATGGGCGAGAAAACACCTCAGTAGAGAATATTCTGCCTTACCAATTTTCAGAGATCTTGTTACAAAAAATTTATAAATAAACGAAGTTTCCGCTAAGTGTCTTCTATATCCGAAATCGACAAATGCTTTCGAGCAGTAGAAATTCTTGTAATACGGCTCATCAGMTGATTCGATTTGTTCGACTAGTCTGGAAAATTTTGATGATCATTAGAACTGCGGAATTTTTTTCGGTCTTCTTTAAAAATATTTCAATATTTTTGGCTGAATAGCAGTACTTTCTTAGAGTTCAAAACCTCGAAACCATAAGCAACTCATCATTTATTGAACTTTGTTTGGCACTCTAAGCTTTCATGAGATCATTATGGATCTTAGCGTCATTACGAAGATACGACCCATATTCTGATTGTTTGAGAACAAATGATATTATTATATATTGTATTATATAAGAGAAGGGGATAATAATGTTCGAAACCCCTTCCAATGCTGGTGTCATCAATCATCAAATTTGTCAGTCATTAATTACAAACAAAAATACGTAACTTGCGCAGGAGATGATACGAAGCAGCAACAAGTTCATTACACTCCCCTCACTCACAAAATAAAAAACAATTGTCGTCTCAGCTACACCCCACCTCCCACCAAACTGCAGGCACTCCTTTGTTTGTCCTTTTGCTTGTAGAGTGCGTTGATATCCTTTATGTTTGTGTAATTAAAGAGAAAATTGTGCAATGAAGTTGACAATGCAATTAACCCTTTGAGAGCCGATGACAAAACAGAGGCCATAAAAAAAAAAAGAAAATGACAATAATGTTGAAATAACGGCACGCCATGCAATGCCATGTGGCAAGTTCAACTGTCTGCAAATCGAAAGGGTTGACTTTTGCGCGCCGCCGAGCGTCGAGTTCGGGCTGATTGGTTAGCTCGCTGGTGGCTTGCGCTAAGCGCTAAGGGTTGTTGACACACATCAGGTGGCAAATGCGACAACAACAATGACAACTGGCTGCTATACAGCGAGCTGCCGGCCGCAGGTGGGTGGCAGTGTGGTCGCTTGGCTGCAGCGCATATTATCTAAGCAAATGTCATTGCTGCTTACKAAATTCACCACCCCCTGCGCCGCTGGTGTGGCATGCGGCTGCCGGTAATTTAATTTAGCAACTAAAAATATCACACTCGCCGTTTCATATGCCATTCTACATACTAGGCATTCGTGCAGCCCGTTGTGCTGGAAATCGTGATATTTCTTGATTTCAGCGCAATTTGCGCGCAAMTCAGCAAATCACTGTGCAAAAATCACATAAATATTATTGCAAGCTAAAGAACATAGCTCAAACACCTACATACTTACATATGAAGGTACATCTGCGTGTCTTGTTTGCCAGCGTGTTACGCTCGCGATACGCCGCGCCACAATTGCCACAATCAAATTCAAAAACAATTCGCTTAATTCGCTGGCGGGCAATCAGCAAGTGGATAGCGACACCAGACAACTCACATTTGATGCTTGTGTGTGTGTGTGTGGATGCATGTGTGTTGTATGAGTGAAAGTTCACTGTCGTTGCTTAATGAAGTACATATGTATACAGGCGGTTGGCGGATACAAGCTYGTGGCGGTTAATGYATTTTAGGATGCGCCGGCAGCGTTATGAGCGTCGGCGGGCACTTTTCGAGTGCATTTGCTATGCTTGAGTGCAAAGAATGCAATTTTAGGAAAATTTTTTTTTTTCGAAATTAAAATTTGTAAAATTTTAACGAAAAATGTACTTAYTTGTTTTCTTAATATTATTTATATGGCGGATATATCAAAATTTCCTAGCCAAGCTCTCCAAGTTTGTGCCGAGTCATCAAAGATATGTGTGGTCTAGCGTTGTCCKCATGAAAGACGAAGCCCTTTCTGTTGATCAGTTCTGGCTGTTTTTTTTCGATTGCTTGCTTCAATCTCATCAGTTGTKRACAGTAAAATGTAGAATCAATCGTTCGACCATCCTGGAGCAGCTCATAGTGGATGATTCCTTTCCAATCCCACCAAACACTCAGCATAATCTTTCGAGGCGTCAATATTGGCTTTGGGTACTTTTGTGGAGCTTCACTATGCTTGGACCATGATATTTTTCTCACATCATTCTCGCATATGATCCAATTTTCGTCCCCTGTTTCCATTCACTTCAGAAATGATTCGATTTCATTTCGTTTCAGCAAAGAATTCCAGACGTCAGTTCGGTCCATTAAATTTTTCAAAGACAGTTCATGTGGTAGTCAAATATCGAGCTTCTTTTTGTAGCAAGATTTTTTTAAATGGTTCAAAACTGTTTGATGAAGCATATTAAGTTCCTTAACAATGTCATGGCTGCTCATGTGACGGTCGTGATCAGTTTTTTCCCTAATTTCATCGACTTTTTCAGTGATAGGTCCACCAGAGCGAGGTGCATCTTCCACATCGAAATTTCCAAAGTGGAAGCGAGCGAACCATTGTGTTACACRAACTGATACAGAGCATCGTCTCCGTAAACTTCACAAATTTCATTGGTGGCTTGTGTGGCGTTCTTCCATTTTTATACAAAAGTTTGGAAATATAGCGAACTTCTTCATTATTTTCTCTAATGTTTGAACAGCTCTAACTTTTTCTCAACTTCCCCGTATTAAATTTCTTTTGGTTAAATGAAGCTTAATATTATATAGAATAATACAATGTGGTTGGTAGTACTGGAGATATTGGAGATATGTATACGACTAACGACATCTATTGACAAAATACGAAAAGACTTTTTCGACTACCCAATAATATTTTTTTCTTATGCTTCTAAAAAAATTTAAAGTTTTAAATTAAAATTTTTGAATTAAAATAAAATAAATTAATAATTAAAATTAATTTTTTTTTTATAAAAATATTTTTTTTAAATTTTATTTTTTAAATATTTTCTGCTCATATATTGAAGTATAATTTTTATTATTCTAAAAAAAAGTTCTAAAAAAATTAAGTATTATTTATAAACTTTATCTAACCGAGCTTTTTGTTTAGAGGGCACTGCATCCATTTCAAAGTCARTTTGCGTGGAATTATCACAGCTGACTTTTGACTGACATACTGCCCCTATATACCCACATGAACACACTCTCCGATGCCTTCTAATTTTTGCGCTGATAGCATTCAACAACAACACATATGTACATACACACAGTCAGCGACTGCAAGTTACATCAGTGCGCTAATCCGCGACCGGCTGCCTGCCCAATTTGYAATTGCATGAGGCGGCGCGTAACCRTGTGCAACCGGTAGTTGTAACGCCWACGCGCGCAACACCTTCACACCGCCRARCGCTGCCGCCTTTGGCATGCAATGCGCTCACTTACTGCGCTCCACTGCCGCTCTTGCTGTAGAAGCTCCTTTTGCGATCGTCTAATTCGCTTAGTTGCRCCGCCAACACTAATACGCCTATCAGCAACAACACCGGTGTCCGGTGTCGCTAACTATACAACAACAAAAGCAACACTGCTTGACACATTAGCGGATCACATCATCAGCTGTTGCACATCCGCATTGTCTAGCGCGGCATTAATTGGGTTAAATGTCGGCTGTTGTGCATATGTAAAAATAGCTGACTGCGTATGCATGTGTATGTGTGTATGCACGTGCTTGACTGACTGTGAACTTTCGAGACGAGGCTCAATGGCGTTCATTGTTCATAAAATTATGGATATGATATGAGAGTATAATCATATCTATAACTTTTTGCTAGAAAACACTTCACACACRCATACACATGCACAAGCATGCAAGGCGAAAAAGTTCATAAACTCAATTTTCACGTTGTGTGTAGCCTACTTTGTGGCGCATGCGCAGTCATCGTCTTCTTTCGGTAGCAATGACAGCATAATAAAGTTTTTATGTGAAATTATGTATATATACATATATACATACATATTTATATGCATAATGTATGCTTGTCAGCTGAATTGCTTAATTCAATTTGTAAATTCGAAAGTATGCGCAGCAATTTGATTAATCGAAGGGCTGACTGGCTGGCTACCCAGCTTCTGCTCGCCGCATAAACATAACAAAGAGTGCCATAATATTCGCTACACACATACTAAAGAGTAGCTACACTATGGACCCTGAATGCAGCGAGTTTTATGTTGAAGACAATTGCTGCCACATAATTTGCCACAAGTGTCGGACAAGCACTAATTGGCAGACAGACTTTTGCATATGCATGCCGGCGCACATTCGCACGCATACACCAACATATTTACGAGTATGTAATATAATTACATACCCATACATATGTACATACACATATACTCTAGTGCTACTTTCTTTGCTCATTGAATTTGACCGCCAGGCATTCCAGCAAGAACATATGTACCCAGGCGATCTTTTTTCGCTAACCCCCTTTCTAGGGTCTTCACCACACACATATATACTTGTTATGCATACAAGTACATTCGCACATCGAGTTTCGTGTAATTTCACGCAATTCCCATATGCAATTTGTATAATTTAACTTAATGAAATTAGGCTCAGTCACTTTGGTCCATTGTGTGTGTGCGTAAAGTGAGTTTCGTGGCAAGTTGTTGCGTATGCCACCCGCGGCATACTTCTTATGCGCCAGTGAGTGTGTGTTCAGTACAATATTGTTGATTAAATTATAAGCGTTTAAGTACACAATATTATATTCAATTTACGCTTTGGCTGATCACAAGTAAGAAGGAAGTTTTATTTGATTTTTTTTTTTTTTTGTTTTTTGAGAAAGAATAGAGGTCTGCTTTAAAAAAATATGCAGGGTTTATCCAGAAAGTAATAGAACTGAGGAGATTTAAAAAAAAAAAAAATGTTGAACCAAGCATTACAATGCTTTAAAAACTTTCAAAATATGCTCATTTACTTCGATGCAACGCTGCCAGCGCGATTTCCAAGCCTTGAAAGCATCACGGAGGGCATTTTCCGGAATACCCTTGAAAGCCGAGGTGCATGCTGCTTGAATTCCCTCTATTGTCTCAAAATGCTTGTCTTTCATCGACCTTTTTAGGCAAGAAAACATTCATCGTTTGTGTCTCTTGAGGACTTTTCTTACGAAAAATTTAGGATTTTGGAACCAATCGCGCTTTCCCTTTTTCTCGACCCTCTTTAATCAGTTTAATATAAATTTGGTGAGATTCATTTTTTGAAATAATATTTTTCTGATTTGTAAAAACAAAATTTTATTATGGTGAGCTTATTCTAGAAAGAACCACTGATCGATTCAAAATCTTTTTTATTTCATAGTAGCAGCTTTTTTAATATTCTCTTTTTTCTTTAAAAATATTCTTACCAAAATTGATATATTGTAAACATTATTGATCGCGACCCATGTGAAACATTTTTCTGATAAAGATATTTCTTAAACCTAATAAATTAAATATTTTATTTATTTTAATAAATTTTATTGTGTCGAAAATTTGAAACATGTGGCAGCTTTGTTCGAAAACATTTTCTAAGGAAATTAAACCTTTTCCGCTTGCTACCCTGTTCATTATTATTAAAATTCATTAAGTTGATACAATTTCTGAAATACATTTTTGTCTAGGTGGCAACCTTTCGCAAAAAAAAATGTACTTGAGATTTTTAAAAACTCCTCAGGCTTGTACCTATTGATCTTATAAATTTTTTTGAATTAAAAATTTAAAATGGGTGGCAACCTTCAAATTTTTCTATACCTGTATTACAATAAGCAATAGCGGAGAATATAATTCTCAACCCGTTATATTTCAGTGCTAGAGTTAGTTCTCCCCCTAAGGCCGACGTATCAGTTATGTAGTTCTAAAGCGTTTTCCAAATTTAATATACTTGAATAACGGTAGTATCATATATAGATATTGTATATGTACTTTGTGGTATATAAATATGTTTGTATAATATTCTTCAAATTGCATTTTTCAATATGCGCTTGTTTTCGTAAATCATAAAATTTCCAAAATAAACAAACTTGCATAAACAACTCCCTCTCCCCTTTGTGTTCCACAACAGCAGCATGCAACAAATTTGCTGTCGCCGTTGTGTCCGGCGTTAATGGAATTATAATTTATGAAATTCCACTTTTTACGATGTTTTTTTTTGTGTTGGCAATTTGTTTGTGCATTTTTACTTTCATTATTCATTGCTGCATATTCCAGCAGCAAATCGATGCAGCGTGCAGCAGACACAGCTGTGGCAGCGACAGCATAATGTAGGGGACAACAACAAAAAACAAATGGAAACTCATTGTCATATGCGAGTTTTTATTTAATATTTTGTCCTTTCAGTTGTTTCGCATAACTTTTTGCACTTTTTTCAATGTTTTTTTTTCTCTTTATTTTGTTGTTGGTTGCGCTGTTCCTTTCTGCCTCGGCTGATGGACTTGTATTTCGCTTTTAATTCAGTTAATTCATATTAATCAAGTGAAATTGCATTTCGTTTGAATGCAGTCTCGCGCTTTCAATTAATGCAATTGATGTGAAACAAAAAAAAGCAACAACAAACAACACTTTGCAATGAAGAAATATAKAGTGTGTGTTTGTTTGCTATATATGATAAATGTATGTGAGTGCATAAATAATGAATGCTTATATTTTCATATTAGTATATAGTAGATACTTATGTATATATTCTTCTGTTGAAACACATGCATACATTTGTATATATATATAGTATATATAAATACATTTATTAAATTTTCATTTTATTTATTAAATTCACATTTTATTACTCGCAGCGCTTTCTGTCACTTTTCTTGCAACAGGCAACAGGCAACATGTTTCCTCGAACTTTCAATTAGTCTTCTTCATATTTACATGCAACATGCTAAACAAATAAGTGAATGAGTTGCTATATTATAAAGCATTCTTTATACAAGAAATTTATTCACATCTGCTTCACTTGCCTTCAAATTAAATTAAAATCTAATTAGCTATAAATAACGTTTATATTAAAAAAAAAAAAATTAAAATGTCTAAGTTACCTTTTTCTCAAAATCTTTTGTKGTCTATCTAATCTCTAGTTAGGCATTTCCTTGAATATTTTAGGCAACTTTTCCTTTTATTATGCCTTAAAAATTTACACAATCGTGCATTCATCTGCTATACTAAGAAAAAACCTATTTATATATGTATAAGTTATCTCAAGTAAGACTTTCTTATACTTGTAATTAGATGAATTTAAACCGTTCTGTGGAAAAAATACATTTTAATAAAAATAGGATTTTTTTTGAGCCAATACAAGATATTGGTACAAAAACTCTGAATACAAAAATTCGAAACATGTCACAAAACATGAAACTCGCCTGAAAAGCTTTCAGCGAATTTTGGTTTATTCGATTTCGACACAGTTTGAACAGTTGCGACATCATTCATCATCAGTTTCGTTACATTCTGTGTTTTATGTATGTAGGCTCAGCTATGTTGTCAAGCAACATTTCTTTTGCCATTACTAATCGTCGTCATTTTTGCAAAAGTTTCAGGTTTTTTCGCACGCGTCTAGCATTGTCACGCTTTATACTTAAAACTGTAACGAAAATGTATTGAGTCGGTCCATAAAAGATGTGGAGATTTCCTGCTATCTCTCTGATGCCAACATGACAATTTTGAAGCAAGGTTTCTATAACATTTTTCATAGTATCATCATTAACAGAGTATGAACGACTCGCTTGAGACAAGTTTTCGTTGATTTAATGAGCTTCCCAGAATGCTTTGTGCCAATCAAATACTTATATTCAAGATAAAGTAGACTCACCAAAACATTTCTGCAACATTTTTTTATGATTCTGTAGCCATGTTTTCATTGAAATTTCATAAAATAACAAGCAAACTCGTTGTACAATTTTTATACCAAAAAATCAAAACTTTCGCGTCGTAAACGAAGAGCTGTCAAACAGACACTAGATCGCATACGAAGATTAAACTTCACACGAACATAAAAAGATTGTACCAAACAAGAGAAAAAAATATTCTTTTGGTTTACTCGACCATTTTAAATGGACCAATCCGTGTTAAATTTGAACTTGAGTGTAGCAATCTGGATTTTATAATTCAAATATACTTGTATTCCCGTGTAATCCAGCGACCATACTTTATTCATCTTAGACCTCCTTTACTGCTACGGCCAACTATACTAGAACTTCCAAAACACCGTTAGGTAAAATTGTGTAAATAAAAAACATGTTTATACTTCAAAGATTTTTAAAAAGTTCTCGATTGGTATATGAAATTAATTTTAAGCTTTGTATTGAAGATTTTAATAATAACTGGTAAAGAATACAGTATTGCTGAAATATCTAAAAATCTTCTCTAAAAGTTTGTCTCTGAAAATAGTGCATTAATGAGGGTAGTAGTCTAGGTACTATCTAAAGGATATGGTTAAACTTGAAAATACTTTGCATATATTACCATATTTATACAAAAACTTTCACGAATTTGTGATTTTCGCGGGCTGTGTGTATTCGATTTTCGATTATTCTGTTGCCTTATGTTGCCACTCAAATCCCCTAATATGAGTGTTTTATTAATTTTTGAAAGCTGTTTTGGTTCGCGTTCGATTTTTGTATCAAAATTGTTCATTTTTGACCAAAAACAGCATCGAGTTGACATTGCTCAGGAGACTTTGGACTCAGTCGGCGACAACCCAGATTTGCTCTAGAGGGCTATAACTTATAACTTGTGACGAATAGGGGTCGCGCAATCATCATGGCAGCTGCCACATGAGCCAATACCAAAATTCGATTGTAAGGGTGTTATGCATTAAAAAGTTCTTTCTGCCGCGTTGTATGGTCAATAAAGAATTTTACAAAMATTTGCTTTTGYACTATAATAACGCGCCTGCTCACAYATCGATCCTTGTACCMAAATATTTGGCCAAAAACAACACATTAATGGTGCCACCGCCACCGTATTCTCCAGCCCCGTGTGACTTTTCCGTTCCCAAAACTGAAGAGTTTTATGGAAGCACAACGGTGCATTATGATTGGGAAGATAAAAACTGTATCGAAGGACGAACTAAAAAAGATCATAAAAAATCACGTATTTAAGTGCATTAAGAATTGGAAAAAACGCTGGTTGAAGTGCGCTAGATTTTGGGTGATTTTTTGCGGCGAAATAAAGAGATATTCATGAACATGTAAGCAGCAACACAAATGTTTTGATAAATTTTTCATAAACCTGTATGGGGCTGGTCTGATTTGAATTTCTGCTTTCTTCGTTGAAGTTTTCAAAAATGTCTCTATGCATTTTTTATTAAAAAGTCCTTTGAGGGGTAAAATAAGATTTYTAAAGAGTGCTTTGAAACATGTTCACAACGTTTAGCCCTTCTTACAGCTTTTATGACTACTGGGTATTTACTTTCGCTGCCTCAACTAGGGGAGCTCAACCTATTTTATAGAGTATTACTTCTACAGAGATTTTTAAGTGTATTTTCCCACATTCCAACTCGCTCAAAGRCAATCTCTCATAATTATCAGCAAAAATATATGTTTTCACACGAAAAAAATCACAACCACTAAATCCTGGAATCCGCGCGAATAGACCTTTCAAGCGCTTATAAAGCTTTTAAACCTTAGGATAATGTTTTTGGTTTGCACACGCCTTTCATGCGGTCGGCTGTCGGCCTGCYACGTTCATGCAACGGCAATTGCAAYGACAACGACAACAACAACAATGCAATTATCCAATTGTGCGMCAGCTAAGTTTTGCTGCACTTCAGCGTCTGCGAGGATTACTTCATTGATAAAGAGGATGACGCTAATGGCGATGGCGGCAAGTGATAATACGAGATTTCAGTGCAGCGGTGGCGAGCGGTGTGAGCGCAAGCTTATGTGATGATGACAATGATGCTGGCGTTGATGATGCTGATGATAAGGCTGATGATTATTTCATTACCGGCAGTTATATATATATATATATATATATCTACCGTTATTTAGGCTCATGTACAGTGCGGCGGCAAGACAATGCGCACAAGCGAAATTCAATTAAGCGGCACTAACAACAAAGCAAAATGTGCAACTGACTACAACAGTACAAACGATATGTGGCCGTGTGGCGAACAGTGGATTGCCGACCSTAAGTGCAAGTGTGTAGGTGTAGACTGACGGTACTTGCTCCTCGCAATCGCAGTTCTAAATCTGTTGCAACGAGCAGTGGCGGTGGTGGCGTTGAAAATATGTAGTTTTGCACAGTTACCGTTATATATGCGGCTGTACGTGGCGTTCGGTTAGCGTGTGCTGCATTTAATGGCGGACAGCAAGCGTCGCGCAGTCGYCTAATGCAATTTCCCCATTGCCAAATTGCTAAAATTAAGTAAATTGCATTTGTTAAAATTGCCGCTACCGCTGAATGAGCGGCTCCACAGCGAYGCGCGACGCGGCAACCAAACGAACGTTCTAACGAAACAATTTCCGTTGTATCGTGGTCCATGCAATGGTCGATGCAAGTGCTGCACGTGCATAGCGCAGCATATTGTGGCTAAYGGTGCTGCAATTGCCGAAAAATGCCATTACTAATCCACATTTTGACGCGCATTGTAGTTGTTATCGACTCACACAGGCCTCAGTGCTCAGCACTCAACTCTACGCACTGTGCACTTTTGCAACGGTGTTGCCATTTAGMGKKGCGGACGCGAACGCGCCGCAATTCGTCATCATCAGCGCATCATTGGCATGCAAATTCAATCAGCGCATGTTTGCCACACTCGCACTCGACTACATATGCCACTTGCCACGTTGCTTAACGGTGAGGCATTGCAACATTTGTAATCAGCCGGTGACGTGTGCGAAAAACGATTTGTTGTGCGCTTGTTGCCAGCTCGTTTAGTGATTGAAATTGCATTTTTGGCAAAAAGCCGCGATTTGTTGGTGAAATCGACGAGGTGTTGCCGCGTCGCTGAGTGACAACACGTCCTGGTGTGTGTCGCGCTGTGGTTTTGACTACTTTTCGTGTTAACGTTTGTGTATAATTGTTGTTGTTGTTGCTTTGCGATTTTCTGCTGCACAAACGAAACTTTAAAATAATGTTAAGTTGTAGAGGAAATGAGTGCCGGAAGCTTAAACCCGCTCTAGGATACTGMACAACCTCACTCTTCTGTGATTTTGACCAAATTTCAAAATTTCAAAGGTTTTCAATACTCTGAATTTAACTATTTTAGTAAAGAAATAATCACAAGAAGAAGAAGAGAAAGGAGTAAGGAGTTTACTTAGAGCTCCGCGGTTCCCATTATATTACAAGATAGGTTTGCTAAGTTCCGGTTTATTAAAAAAAAAGGTCCAAAACAACAAAGAAAACTTGGAAATCGTTTAAGTGAACATAATTAAGTGATCAGTGTTCTAGGTGGAATAGAGAAAACTGTTATTAAGAGCAAAATATAGCATTTTTGAGCGATAATACGGTAGGTCAGATACTAGTGGTATATATAGGTCAGTATGGAGTCATAAGGGTAAATTGTTTTTCTTCCCATCTAAAGTTCGAATAAATACATATTTTAGATTATGTGAGAAGAGAYTCTTTGAGTCAAAAGTTAAGGAGAGTTACGAAAGTCTCTGAAATTTTACCCTTAATTACTGCATTGCCACAAATAGAGTTTTTACTAAACTGTGAAACATATTATATAATAATGAGAGTTTGAGTTTAAGGAAATAATGTTTCTCTGTTATTCGAAATAAACAACCATAAATGAAATATTTTCTTCGAATTTCGAAATTTTTTTCGAAGATAAGTTTTTGGCGTGACAGAAAAATATTATAAYTCAAACATTTTCTCCGAATTCCGAAGTTGAGCTTATTAAGCGAATTTATATGTTTCGAACATCGGTCTTTGATCGCTTATAGCGACTGTCATATAAGTCTCACAGAAAAATATTATAACCAATATCAATACCAAGAAAAAAGTTGTTTTTTCCGTCAAGTCGAGTTTTGTCATAACTTTGTTCGTGGCTGTATTTCCCTCAATTTCTTTTATATTTATTTCTATTTTGAAATGTTGTTTGGAAAACTTTTTAAAGTGGTTTTATTGCCTTACCCGAAAATGTACAAGTTTAGTTTTTTCCTGAAAATTACTATTTATAAAAAATTAATATTTTTTTGCATTTTAATCCATGATTTTTACATTAAATAGTACCAAATTTATTATTATTTCCAATGCGTTCTTATAATGTCTTCCGTAACTGTATTTATAATAAATAAAAATATAGTGATTTTAAGTTAAAGTATCTTTTACCACACTTTTCTGAACCTGTTCTTAGTTTTTCGGCTCCAACTGTAGTTTATTTATTTTATTTCCAGTTTTTTCTCAATCTCTCTTTGACCTTACTGTTGTTGTGATTTTAAGCTAAAAGTTTAATTAGAAAACTTTCTATAATGTGTCCWTATATTTTTGAGCGCAACTGTACTGGTTTATACACAAATTGTTTCATAAAATCTACTACTTAGTAAAAGTTAGGTAAGATTTCTACTTTAATCCACATACAATTATTTGTCTATTTGTTTATGCGTTTTAACTTGTACTTATTTCTGCACACGCAACTGTATTACATACACATATTTGCTACATTGTTTTGTTTTTTACTTCTCCCACATTTAACAATTATAACTATACAATATATTTTGCTTTTAAAGAATTTTAAAACCTGTACTCATTTTCCTGCCCGCAACTGTATTAACGTTTATATATTTATTCAAACATTATTTTACTAATTTTGGCAAATT